>NC_085028.1:167200-394700 GCF_963692335.1 Osmerus eperlanus | reverse complement strand
CCATTCACTTATTCAACAGTAACTATAGACAATAACTTAAATATATACAGAACAGTAGTGAATCCCTCCATTCACTTATTCAACAGTAACTATAGACAATAACTTAAATATATACAGAACAGTAGTGAATCCCTCCATTCACTTATTCAACAGTAACTATAGACAATAACTTAAATATATACAGAACAGTAGTGAATCCCTCCATTCACTTATTCAACAGTAACTATAGACAATAACTTAAATATATACAGAACAGTAGTGAATCCCTCCATTCACTTATTCAACAGTAACTATAGACAATAACAGAAAACATTAACAGAACTATTAACAACATTAAAGTGTTCAGTGTCCATGCCTCTGGGAGGGGGAGGGGTAGAGGGGCACTAGCCCAGTGTCCATGCCTCTCGGAGGGGGAGTAGAGGGGCACTAGCCCAGTGTCCATGCCTCTGGGAGGGGGGTAGAGGGGCACTAGCCCAGCGTCCATGCCTCTGGGAGGGGGGTAGAGGGGCATCTACTTGTTTCATGTCCTCCAACCATTGCTCCTTGGGAACAGCCTCTACAGAGGGGCAGTACACAGTTCCTTTGTACTGACTGTGTCCAGTCTGGGCTGTCCTGAACTGCCCGCATTTCTTGCATGTGTTGTGGAGTACATGGCGGGTTAGTTTTCGGACCGGAGCAGGGCGTGCAGGGAAGATACCTACCAGGGCCTGTGGAGCAGCGACGAGGACAGGCACCTGTGAGGTCACCGGAGCCAGCACCAACAGACGAGGGGCCGAGGGTGGAGCAGGGAAGAGCTGACGCTGGGCATGCATCTTTATAGCCACCGGTGTTACATCTGTGGGCGGGACCTTTCTTTTCAACCGCGCCTGGCCCACGGTGCTGCAGGGCAGTTGGTACTGGAGAGCCGGGCCTGGGTGGGGGAGCGCAGATGGAAGGCGCACATTAGCAGGAGGGAGTGGGTTGGCTGCCGCAGACAAGCGACTGGGCAAGTTCAGCCCCTGCATTACCACAGCGTTGTCCTGCTTCTTCACCCTCTTGTTGTGCCACTGCACAAGGGTGGTGTGGCTTACATCCACCAGCTGCAGTGTGGTCTGCTGCATGACCGTCCCATTTGCCAAAATGCGCTGCCTGATTTTCCTGTAGTCATCCAGGATTAAACTCCATCTGGACACTGCACCAGTCCCCTTCTTCTTGGGAGAGCGATGGATGGCACAGAGCCTGACAAAGATCAGTTCAATCAGGCGGCAGCAATCAGGCCATTGGGCAAGCGGGGCAGTGGTGGTGAGTGCGTGCCTCTTCATGCTCTCCACCCCTGGAGTGAACTCCTGCCTCTTCTTTGGAGACCTGAACCTCCCTGTGTCCAGCCTGCTCTGGTGTCTGGCAGCAAAGGTAACCCTCTGCTGGTCGTAGTCCAGCAGGTTCTGCCACAGAGCAACAATGTTGCTTACCTACACAGAGAGAACACATGAGAAGACAAAAAGAGGGACAGAGGGAATGTAGCAAGACAATGAATGTTATTGACCTGCTGGTTGGTGAGGGCCAGAGAGGACTGGTTCCTCAGCTCCACCAAACACTCAGCCAAGCTGTCTACTCTGTCTAAGCCCGGCATGCCAGAGTCATCCACAGCCTAAAAATAAATAAACAAAAATGAGCATCACAATGGAAGGTCAGTGAAGTGGGACAAAACGCAGATACATTGATTTTCTTAAGATACCAGGGAGGGAGCAGCCAGGGGGGTAGCAGGCAGGGAGGGAGCAGGCAGGATGTTAGTAGCCAGGGAGGCAGCAGGCAGGGAGGAAGCAGCCATGGAGGCAGGAGGCAGGTTGGGAGCAGCCATGGAGGCAGGAGGCAGGGTGGGAGCAGCCATGGAGGCAGGATGGGAGCAGCCATGGAGGCAGGAGGCAGGGTGGGAGCAGGCATGGTGGGAGCAGCCATGGAGGCAGGAGGCAGGTTGGGAGCAGCCATGGAGGCAGGAGGCAGGGTGGGAGCAGGCAGGGTGGGAGCAGCCATGGAGGCAGGAGGCAGGATGGGAGCAGCCATGGAGGCAGGATGGGAGCAGCCATGGAGGCAGGAGGCAGGGTGGGAGCAGCCATGGAGGCAGAAGGCAGGATGGGAGCAGCCATGGAGGCAGGAGGCAGGATGGGAGCAGCCATGGAGGCAGGAGGCAGGGTGGGAGTAGAGAAGCTTGGGTCATCCAGGAGACTTGACACAGCAAGACTTGGTTCTTCCTGGAAGCCCTCATCTTCTTCTTCCTCGCCCTCATGAACATCCTCCAGCATGCCCTCTGTCTCCTCTGAGTCGGGGTTCACGTTGAGAGACTGCCCAGTCTGACTCAGCAGGTAGTCAACACCAAGCAGCTCTCCTATAAAATAGTACAGTCACACACATTATTAGCTGTATTTGTAGCATTCTATATAGATACTGTTTAATATCAGAGTAGTGTTTCTGTATCATGTTATGAGCAAGTAAGTGTATGGTTTGCTTTGGTAATGGGCATAGTAAAAATAAAGCCTTGTTGAACTTAAGTTAGAACACAGAAAACCCACAAACAGTATTATATATCCAGATATCAGCTTGACATACCAGTGTATTTGGCAGGTGGCGTGAAGGTTGGCACAAATGCCCGGCCAAACACTTTCAGGCTGTTGGTGTTTACACAGTGGGCCACACCCCCGGAGTAGGTGAGGAGGGACGATGGCTTGCTGGTCACTGCTGCAGTCCCCCGATCCTGGTTCCACCTATTTAGGCCTTCCAGGAGGTACAGCTGGAAATTCAGTGCATTTGCACTGGTTCCTGAAGAAAACATATAAATGATGTCGGCCAATTAAAAAAAGGTCTTGCTTTTCAATCTGAATAATGGTTTCATAAAAAAACATAAATGTATTGAAAACATTACACATAAGAGAGACACCAACCTGGAATGAACCTGTTTAGGTGGCAATGAAACGACTCCAGGGATGTGGACCCCCTGGCACAGCGGTACCTGGTCAGTACGACGCCCCCCTTGGTGGTGCTTCCAACCTCAGTGTACAGCTGCACCCCTGGCACGTCCTGGATGCACTTGACGTGGTGTTTCTGCACACGCCAGATGTGCTCCATGCGCACCTGGTCCAGCAGTGGCACCCCCATGAGGTCTCTACCTCTTGCACCCCCCAGTTCCTGCAGCAGCCGGTCGATGAGGCTGATGGTGGTCTCTTCGCCGCGTGTCTTCCTGCGGCAGTAGAGGCTCAGCTCCATCTTGGAGATCTTGGTGTCCACCACAAGATCCGTTATGGATGGCACACCCTCCTGCCTGAGCTGCGCTCTCTTTGCCTGCCGCAACAGAGTGAGGTCCCCTGCATCCCACTCAAAGATGCAGGCAGACAGAGAGCCCATAAAGGTGGGGTAGAGTGGGTGAGCATCGGTGGTGCAGCCGATAGCCATCCTCCTCATAAAGTGCCAGATGTCCAGCCGTATGTGGAGGTCTGGCCACTCTCCAAACCTGGTCTGCACCTTGCTTGGCCCCTCGCTTTTGCAGCAGCCACAGTCCACGTACAGCAGCACTGGGGGTGGAACAGCTGCCTGGCGGTACCGCTCCATCACACCAGACACCATGTGATCCAATCCCGGCCCCTCCTGCACTGTGAGGACACTGGTCAGGATCTGTCCAACCTCGTTCCCAAGGGAGGTCACCCAGAGAGCGGTCCCCTTGCCATGGCCAGACAGCTTCTTTGTGATCTAGAATGTGACAAAAGTTAATGTTTATATGAGAGTATATATTACATACATGGTAATGTACACAGTAATGTACAATTACACAGTCAAATGATGTATTACCTTTTTGGTAGAATCCATTTTTAAAATGGAGCCAAACATGGAGGTGATGCTGGCCTTGATGTGGTCCATGCGGGAGAGGATGTCCCTGCCGTACACAGACAGCAGCCAACGACTGGTGGGAATTTCGATGGGTTCAGGGGGCTCCTGGCAGACCACT
The DNA here is from genome assembly GCF_963692335.1 of Osmerus eperlanus. Lineage (NCBI taxonomy): Eukaryota > Metazoa > Chordata > Actinopteri > Osmeriformes > Osmeridae > Osmerus > Osmerus eperlanus. The sequence continues at coordinate 390,727 of NC_085028.1, read as the reverse complement.
GGGAACAGACTGGGTCGATCCACAAAGTCAGCACACTCCCCGAGATAGTGTGCCAACCGGGTCAGCCATTCCTCCCCATGGTTCTCCTTGAGCTGCTTCACCAGTCGTGTTGGACTGTTGCCAAGGGTCCTTTCCCGAAGCATCCGAATGACACGAATGTCACAAGCATACCTGACATGCCCATTGTTGGAGTGATTAGTTACATGTTTATGGAGGGTAATGTCAGTTGTTATAGGCTTCACAATCACCATCTTTTCAAAAATGCATTACTCACTTGCAGGTCAGGATGAGCCGGAACAAATTCTGGTGTGGCAGGTCCAGCTGGTCCCTGACAGTCTGACTGGTAGACAGAGTGGTCAGGAAACACACAGAGCACCTGAGTGTCTCTGTCACCATTAGGTAGTATCTGTCAATGTCAAGGACCTTCCGAGCTCTCCTGTGAATGCCAGCACCCGTCAACTGCTTCCCACAAGCTGGGCAGAACACCCTCACCCTCCAAAGGCGGTAGGGCATCCACACCATCAGCCGATGGGTGAAGAAGCGGTCGGGTGTTGGCGTTTGGTGATAAATCAGTGCTGGAACAGGGGGCTCATACCACAGCTTCAAATCTGGCCGCAGTTTGCCAGAGTGAAAGAGGGTGTTGGATATCCACCTCTGATCTTGAACAGGGATTGACTTGCTCAGCTCACCCGGCAACCAGACAGAAGCTGTAGCCCCAGTAGCAGCTAGATGGATTTCTCCTGTCCCATCCTGTTTGGGAGACAACAGCAAATAAGAATATGTTTTTTTGCATTCAAAAAGGCTACTCTCAAGATGACTTGAAACATAACCAGACAAAAAGGAGACGCTGTACTCACAGTGGCTACTTCCAGGCTGGTGCTAACAGCAGGGCTGGGGGTCCTCACAGAGGCGGTAGACAGGGTCCTCAGTGAGGATGGAGGATGAGCAGGACTGGAGGTCCTCACAGAGGATGGAGGAGGAGCGGGGCTGGGGGTCTTCCTCGCCACAATATTGGGCTTCACTGAGGCAGACTGTGACCCACCAAAGCGTGATTTAGTGAACTGCAAGGGGAAACAGAGTTAATTTTGTTATTCAGCACATACAAAATGATTTATACAAAACATGAATAACTAAGAAAATATTTACCATTGACACACTCAGAGGGGACCGCAGGAAAGAAGGCTGGGCTGCAGCACCAGTGGACAAGTCTGAAGCCACAGACTGTGGTGCTTGAGGTGACTGTAATGTATCAGCAACAGCATTGTAAGAGACCTGAGATGCAAGATAGTCAGATGTAAAAAAATTATACATCACCTTAACAGCATGGAATCCACAATTACAGACCATGGACCCTCCAAATAGGGCGGTCTGTCCACGGGCCTGCATGGGGCATTCTCAATCTGAAACAATCAGAATAGTTATTCAGCCAGTCACTCAGTGTACAGTCCATTGTCTGATATTATCTGCACCATTGTATTGACCCTTTTTCATCAAGTGACCTGCAGACTAATGACTGTAAGAAGTAATAAGCACATATTTTGCAGTACTTTACCTTTTGATAGAGGTCATGCCATTTCCGCTGCCTTGGGGCAGGTCTATTGCCTCCTCCAGCAGGCCAAACCCCTGAGCCAGCAAATGCCCTCAGCCTCGCCATCCACTCTCCATCTCCCATGGATTTATGGCTCTTAGGCTTGGTGCTCATCTAAAATAACAGAGACATATTAATAACCATAGTTACAACTATGTATGGAAGCATGGTGTGCTGAACCAACTTGTGCATACTCATAAGTACAGTAACATGAGCAAACTAGACTGCTAACGGTTTTTGTTTAGTTTTTAACAGCTTACTGTATCTACAATGATTGACATGTCATTCTTACCAAAGCTTCAGGTAGGATCATTATAAATTCCATTATTCTTTGGAGGTAGACCCACTTTAAATGAATGTAAGTAGCTACAGTAAAGGACTAGTTAATATTTACACTAAAACCGTAGAAGTTTAGACTAGGTACTGTAAGCAGACCCCGCAATGTCGACAAGTTAATACTGAATGTTGGTTACTGTACTGCACTGTCTGTACTGTAGCTAGCTAGGTAATCCATTGTGCTCTGCACGCGTGAGTTCGAATCTCATCCTCGTCGGCAAGTTATCTTTATGACATGTCCACCTTTGTCAATTGAAATTCTTCTGTCCGTTACTGCTCCTATTTAGTGGCCCCCTCCACCACTGCCTTTCCAGCAACTCTTTGATTCCTTCCTCAGCTCCTGACTATATTCCTTTTCACAATTGTGCCTGTCGTCACCTGCTTTTCTCCATGTTTTGTGAAATGGAAGGTTCTTTCACCACCGTGGGCCCAGTGCTGTAAATGACGAGGTGGCCGAGTGGTTAAGGCAATGTACTGCTAATCCATTGTGCTCTGCACGCGTGAGTTCGAATCTCAACTTTGTTGGCAAGTTATCGTCATGACATGTCCACCTTTGTCAATTAAAATTCTTCTGTCCCTCAACCCTTACTGCTCCTATTTAGTGCCCCCCTCCACCACTGCCTTTCCAGAAACTCTTTGATTCCTTCCTCAGTTCATGACTATATTCCTTTTCACAATTGTGCCTGTCGTCACCTGCTTTTCTCCATGTTTTGTGAAATGGAAGGTTCTTTGGGTTAGGGTTACCCTAACCCAAACTCTACATCATAAACCACTGTAGTATGTGTTGCCCGGGCAACACAGGCTAATGTCATGATGCTAATACTTCAGTGAAATAGTAGACTACTGTTTCCGAAAGTAGATGTACTTCCTTAATAATATCAGCTTATACTGTACATTACACATCACAATTGTGTGTCATATCACAAAGTAAAATGAGTAAATAGTTATCACCCTGGCCTCTTTGCTTGTGGCGTTTCTGCAGCTGCCTTGCAGTAAAGCTATAGTTAGCCTAGCTATCCCCCAAGTTAACAGATGCGAAACGAATGTTCTGCCAAAGGTAGTCACGCGTGTTTTCGTGACGCAGAGACGTTAGTAACGTCAGTGACTGTGGCTAGCAAATTAGCCACCGTTAGCTTCACTTTTCGCCACAAAAACTTAACTTCAGCCTAAACCATGCAACGGAACGTAAATTCCAATAGAAGCAACTCAATCGCTACCAAGACGAAACTTTTGACACCTACGTTGTCTATGTAGGCCAAATATTGACTGAGTTTTAGGGGGGCGAAAATAAACAATAATAAATAATAATATATATGTGAGAGAACAAAGGTTGTGCTCTCGCCGAAGGCTTGAGCACACCCAACTAGAGAGGGTACAATTTCTGGGGAAATTGTAGGGTGTGCTTGCTTGCGTCGGTTGCACAGGGGTCCGTTTTTGAATGACATTTTTACAACTGATATTTCTGTATATTTTATATAAAAATGCATACTTATTATTTATAAAGATGACATATATTTAAAAGCATTTTTTTTTGCTGCTCATTTACAACTGAAAATACGAGTTTAGTGTAGAATGAAATAGATGTCTTCTCATTTCCCCTGCAAGAGGCAGCCTCATCGTTGAAACAAAACAAATAAATTGGGCAGACCGGTGTAAAAATTTACCTAATCTCTATGACTTAAACGTCATTTTAAGTTTTTCCCTTCTCATGATATTTTCAGGCATTTAGCCTACTCATTGCATTCATTCATTAATAAAGAACCCCCTTTGAAGATTATTCTACAACGTTGCCCGGCAGTAGAAGATGGAATCGCGATTCAAACAGTACCATCTGCTAACGGAAAATATGCCCCCCAAAACGTAAATAAGCTTGACATTTATTTAGTGGAAAATCGCTCATTCATAAAAAGCTCACTGGTAGCGATCATTGTCAGTAACAACGCAAAATGCGATATAGCCCTGTGTGGAGAAGCTGCCCCGGTAAATTGTACTACTACGGCACAGTACTAGACTACTGCTGTGTTCGTCTTGGTAGCGATTGCGTTGGTTGAATTGGATTTAACGTTCCGTTGTACGGTTTAAACTTAAATTAATTATTTTCATGAACAGATTGACAACGTTTAGGCTGTGGCAATGAAGTTCAGGTTAGTAGTTAGATAGACTTTTGATTTAAGTAAGGGGAGTGCCGAACATGTTCTGTCGCCGTTTGACTTCCTACAGCTGTGTAGATGTTTTTGTAGTGTCTCGCGTAGGCTACAGCGTTGCAGTGAGCAACACTGGTTTGAAACCACAGGTAATGGTAATTTCACCAACAAATCGTTTACTAATGTCAGAATAAATCCTACAACGAAAATGTATATGTGAGGAATGTTTATTTTAACGATTGAAAACAGATAACGCTACATCATAGACCACTGTAGTATGTGTAGCCCGGGCAACACAGGCTAATGTCATGATGCTAATACTTCAGTGAAATAGTAGACTGTTTCCGAAAGTAGATGTACTTCCTTAATAATATCAGCTTATATTGTACATTACACATCACAATTGTGTGTCATATCACAAAGTAAAATTAGTAAATAGTTATCACCTGGCCTCTTTGCTTGTGGCATTTCTGCAGCTGCCTTGCAGTAAAGCTATAGTTAGCCTAGCTATCTCCCAGAAGTTAACGAGCTGCTAAACTAATATTCTGCTAGAGGTAGTCACGCGAGTTTTCGTGACGTAAGTAGCGTCATTGACTGTGGTTAGCAAGTTAGCCACCGTTAGCTTCACTTTTCGACACAAAAACGTAATTTCTACTTAAACCGTGCAACGGAACGTAAATCCCAATACAAGCAACTCAATCGGTACCAGGACGAAACGTTTGACACCTAGGTTGTCTATGTAGGCCAAATATTGACTGAGTTTTAGGGGGGCAAAAATAATAATAATAATATATATGTGAGAGAACAAAGGTTGTGCCCTTGCCGAAGGCAAAGCACACCCAATAATATATATGTGAGAGAACAAAGGTTGTGCCCTTGCCGAAGGCAAAGCACACCCAATGAAACACTGTTGTTGTTGTTGTTTTTACTGTTTATTACTTCTATAGTCTTTTCCTATTTAACCTACACCAAAATCTAAAATATTTATATAAATATTTACAGAATATCCGTATTCTTCTGATAACCAGTAGCAGCTAATCAAAATATATACTTTACTGCTTTTTACAATGGGAGAAAATGAATAGTGAGCAGAATTAAGTTCAAGTTATCGTTGATGCGGCCCTCCAACACATTTCAGGTTTCTCATGTGGCCCCTTGTAAAAATTAATTACGGACCCCTGAGTTACGGAGCTGGGCCATGGAGCTAACCCATGGAGCTAGGATTTTGATGCTAGGGAGAGTGTGAGAAGATGATTTAGCCAAGGCCAAAGGGTAAGAAGGCCAAATTACAGGTGTTGGCCATCTGAAGGGCATGCGACAGCAAGGTGGGACCTGCTATAAGACTTTGAGCTATGAAATGTTAGGTCTCAGTTCAGGGAAGCGCTTTTAAACAGTAGCACTTTCTATTTTGAAATGTTTTATTTTGCTTAAAATGTTTTAGTTTGGCAGCTCAGTGAAGCACTTAAAAGATTTTTATTTTTATATACAGTATGATTATGCTTCAAATAAAAAATATATTTACCTACACCTTATTCTTGTTTAAGATCATTTACATAATATATATGAATGTACATGGAGCGTGATAAAAAGAGGGTACAATTTCTGGAAAAATTGTAGGGTGTGCTTGCTTGCGTTGGTTGCAGAGTGGTGCGTTTTTTACTGACATTTTTACAACTGATATTTCTGTTTCTTATATACTAGTGTAATAATTGGACCAATACACTGTTCCTATTGGTCTAGAAGACGTTCTCAAAAGTTAATAAGTCTGTTTATATACCTCCTGAAAGTTTGCAGAGGTAAATAAACGTTTTACGGACCTAGCAACAAGCGGTTGCCTTGGAGATGTAGCCATTGACCTTAACAACGTTGCATCTGCTCGGCAACAAAGTAGCCTAAAAAGCCCCAAAAAAAGCCTAAAACAACCAAATACGGTTTTTGCACAGGTCCGCAAACGCCCCGCAATCGCTTCCCGTTTTAAAGAAGTATCTGAAGCAGACAAAAGACGAATTGATGTTGTTGATATGATATATTTTAACATCCTCCCCCCCCCCCATTGACGAGTTCTCGTCCCACCCCACTAACACTGCCACTGACACCTTGTTAACCACTTTAACTGCATCACTTGACTCTCTCTGTCCCCTGTCAACCAGGCCTGCACGATGTTCTCCCTCCTGCCCGTGGCTTACGGATGTTATCCGTGAAGAACGGTCCACCCTTCGGGCAGCTGAGAGGAGATGGCGCAAGTCCAAAGGCGGTCCGGACCTTGATAAGTATCACTCCCTCCTCAAATCCTTCTCTTCTCACATAACTGGTGCTAAAACCCTCTACTTTCTGAACAAAATTAACTCTGCTTCAAACCCCCACAAACTTTTTTCTACCTTCTCCACGCTTCTTAACCCACCTCCCCCACCCCCTCCCTCCACCCTGACAGCAGACGACTTCTCCTCCTTCTTTGAGAAAAAAGTCGCCGACATTAGCAGTCGGCTCCCTAAGCCCACCTGTCCTACCCTCTCACCCTCCATGACAGACCCGACTAAATGTCTAAACTCTTTTTCTCCCCTGTCTGAGGCAGAGATCTCTGACCTCATTCTCTCTCATCGCCCCACCTCCTGTCCCCTTGATCCTATACCCTCCCCTCTCTTTCAAACCATCTCCCCTCCATCATAACTTTTCTTCTCCATGTCCTAAACTCCTCTCTTACCTCTGGCACCTTCCCCTCTGCCTTCAAACAGGCTAGAGTTACCCCTCTACTCAAAAAACCCTCCCTTAACCCTGCCGTTCTCCAGAACTACAGACCGGTATCACTGTTACCCTTCCTTTCAAAAACAATTGAACGTGCTGTATCTAACCAACTGTCTAACTTTCTCTCTCAGAACAACCTGCTTGACCCCAACCAATCGGGCTTCAAGACTGGCCACTCCACAGAGACTGCCCTCCTTTCAGTCACCACTGCCCTCCAGTCTGCCAGAGCGGCTTCCAGGTCATCTGTCATCATTCTGCTGGACCTTTCTGCAGCGTTTGATACGGTTAACCACCAGATCCTGCTCGCCAGACTTTCTGAGAAGGGCATCACTGGCACTGCACTCCAGTGGATCTCATCCTACCTGTCGGGAAGATCCTACCAGGTTTCCTGGGGAGGCAAACTGTCAGGCCCTCGCCAGCTCTCCACTGGTGTCCCACAGGGCTCCGTCCTTGGACCCCTCCTCTTCTCTCTGTACACCACCTCACTTGGACCAATCATCACCTCCCATGGCTTCTCCTACCACTGCTACGCTGACGACACGCAGCTGTACCTGTCGTTCCCCCCGACAGATCCGGGGATCTCAGCTAGGATTGAGGCCTGCCTCACAGACATCTCCGCCTGGATGACCGAGCACCACCTCCAGCTGAACCTCGCCAAAACAGAACTTGTCATCATCCCGGCTAAACCCTCCATCTCCCACGATCTCTCAATCACCCTGGGATCTGCGACGGTGACCCCTTCATCCTCTGCCAGGAACCTTGGGGTTACCATGGACGACGAGCTCTCCCTCACGGCCCACATTGCTGCGGTCTCCCGGTCGTGTAGATTCACCCTCTACAACATCCGGAAGATCAGGAGATACCTGTCTGAGCACTCCACCCAGCTGCTAGTCCAAGCACTTGTCCTCTCCAAGTTGGACTATTGCAACTCGCTGCTCGCTGGTCTCCCAGCATGTGCAACCCGTCCTCTTCAGAGGATTCAGAACGCAGCGGCCCGCCTGGTCTACAATCTACCCAGACGCTCCCATGTTACCCCGCTCCTCATCTCTCTCCACTGGCTACCTATCATGGCCCGTATCAGATTCAAGACCCTGGTATTGACCTTCCGAGCAGTGAACGGGACTGCACCCGTCTACATCAAGTCTCTCCTGCAGCCCTACACCCCCACCCGTCACCTACGGTCTTCTTCAGACAACCGCCTGGTGGTCCCACCGCTCAAGACCGCCCGGTCCCAACACAAGCTCTTCTCCTGTCTGGCCCCCCAGTGGTGGAATCAACTCCCCACTTCCATCAGAGACACTGACTGTCTCTCCACCTTCAAGAAAAGGCTCAAGACGCACTTGTTCCGGGAGTACAACGGTACTTAGGAATGGTTCGCTTGACCCGATGTTAGTTTCCTCAAGGATCACAATGACTCTTGCTTAGAGACTTGTTGCTCTTGTGGTTAGTGGTAACTGACTTAAATTTTTGTACTCGCTGTGATATATTGTTTTATTATTGTTGCTTGCTTTTTTTTCCCACAGGTACACTTGCACTTATAGCAGTTCATGTTGTTTAATTGTAACTTGTTTAACTACATGCTCTTATGGTTCTTCCCTTTGGCACTTATTTTGGTTGTTCACAATGTGTGCTTCATGTTTTGGCTACTCGCAATGTTTTGTGGCTATCTCGTTGTTATGATCAGTGACATATGCACTTTGTAAAGCTCTCTCTTGGAAGTCGCTTTTGATAAAAGCGTCTGCTAAATGAATAAATGTAAATATGTTGCGTTGGAGATGTAGTGACGTCACCAGTGCAAGTGCAGCTGATTGCTCTGACAACATAAGAAACCAAATGTTTACTCCTCGACAGGTCAGGAAACGCTTTGTCGCCTCGATTTGTTAAAACAATTTGTTTTTGTAAACCTCGACCTACGGTCTCGGTTAACAAACGTTTTAACAAATCTCGGTTTACAAAGGCGTTTGCAGACCTGTCAAGGAGTAAACATTTGCTGTATATTTTATATAATAATGCATACTTATTATTTATAAAGATTACATAGATTTAAATGCATATTTCTTTTGCTGCTCATTTACAACTCAAAATACTAAGAGTGAAGTGTAGAATGAAATAGTTGTCTTCTCATTTCCCAAGAGGAAATGGTGATTAGAAGCCTCATAGTTGAATCAAAACGAATAAATTTGGCAGACCGGTGTAAAAATTGACCTAATCTCTATGACTTAAACGTCCTTTCAAGTTTTTCCCTTCTCGTGATATTTTCAGCCATTTAGCCTACTCATATTGCACTCATTCATTAATAAAGAACCCCCTTTGAAGATTATTCCAAAAACGACGTTACCGTCAGTAGAGTTATCTCAGATGGAATCGCGATTCAAACAGTACCATCTGCTAACTGAAAATATGCCCCCAAAAACATAAATAAGCTTGACATTTATTTAGTAGAAAATCGCTCATTCATAAAAAGCTCACTGGTAGCGATCATTGTCAGTAACAACGCAAAATGCGATATAGCCCTGTGTGGAGAAGCTGCCCCGGTAAATTGTAATACTACGGTACAGTACTAGACTACTGCTGTGTTTGTCGGACGGCCTCGGGAAGCAGACGGGCGACGTGACGTCTGGCGTCAGAGAAACCGCGGTCGGACCCGTCTGCCAAGCGGCTGTGCGGAGGCCCTTGGGAAGCAGACGGGCCACGTTGACCTAGATTAAATTGATAAGGTGGGAACGGCGGGAGACAAATGAAACCGCAGCTGGACCTCTTCGCCGAGCCCACGGCCGAGAGGGGTCGTCGCAGGCCAACATTTCAAAGACGGCCTTTACGATTCGACGATTCTTGATCGCTCTTTGGCGGTCGAATTAGGGAGGCGTCCTTAGAATAATTTGTCCATGCAATCACGTAAGCTGTAGGCAAGTGCTACTAACACACATTCCGTGTTTTACTCATGAGCACACGCCACACAGACCTGCAACTTGGCAGAAGGGTCCGACCGCGGTTTTCTCTGACGCCTGGCCAATTCTCCCGCTGAGAGGGATCGCCAATCGTCGAATCTTAAAAGGCCGCGCGCGCGCGGTTGGACCTAAAATAAAGTGGACGAGACGAGGTCGGAGAGACGCGTCGATTTCATTTGTCTCCCTTTGTTGCGACCTTATCAATTTAATATAGGTCAACGTTGCCCGTCTCATTTCGAGGGCCGCCGCACGGCCGCTTGGCAGACAGGTCCGACCGCTGTTTTCATTTGTATGCCGCCGTTCCGACCTTATCAATTTAATCTAGGTCAACGTGGCCCGTCTGATTCCGAGGGCCTCCGCACGGACGCTTGGCAGACGGGTCCGACCGCGGTTTCTCTGAAGCCAGACGTCACACTCATTCTACCGCCGAGAGGGGTCGCTGATTGTCGAATCGTAAAGGCGTCATTAGACTCAGGAGAGATGTTGGAGGCGTGGATCTAACCTTGTCAAGGTGAGAGAGCCCAATGACGCCTACCTAATTCGACCGCCGTAATTGACAACGCAGACACTGCGGTGGGTCACAACGACCCGCGGACAGCTCCACCTAGTGTTAACTAGTGATATAACCTGATATATAAACTTCTGGGGTGGGCGGCGGGTTCATAATTGACAACGCAGACACTGCGCTGGGTCACAATGACCCGGAGACAGCTCCACCTAGTGTTAACTAGTGATATAACGTGATATATACACTTTGACAACGCAGACTTTTTTTAGTTTTAAAGGTTTTATTCACAACGGACACAACACAAGAAAGGCGTGGGGCCTAGACCCCACTCACCCAACCGACACTGACCGCACAAACCCCAATCCCAATAAACACATCATAGACACCACAATAAACCATCACCCTTCCCATCCCCCACACCCCCAGCCCCTTACACACACAAAATAACCTAACGCAGACACTGCGGTGGGTCACAATGCCCTGAGGGCAGCGCGAGTGTTCCTCCTAGTTTTAACTGTTGATATTATGTGATATACCCCTCCCCTACGTATCTACGTTTTTGTATTAGGAAGAGTCGCACCGACACGGCGGTGACAGGGTTAATACAAAAATTATAATTATTTATTTTTTATTAGGTAAAAGTATCGCTACACGACGGTGGGTCACAATGACCCGAAGGTAGCACAAGGGGTAGGTATAGTTATCGCAACACGACGATGGGTCACAATGACCCGAAGGTAGCACAAGGGGTAGGTATAGTTATCTAGAAGCCTGGTAACGAACATGCATTTGAATCAGGTGTGTTGGAGCCAAGAAACCTCTAAAAACATGCAGGACAGGGTTAAGAACCACTGATCTAAAGCATGCTGGCCTGAGGACAAGGGTTGAGAACCACTGCCTTAGACCGTCTCAGTGCCCGCTGGCTTGTTGAAGAACCATATCAACTGGTTCATAAGCCCAAATGCCCATTTGACATGATAAAGGCGTGTCCTCGCTCTGTGTCCTTGTTTGTTTGTGTGTGGGTGTGCAGTGAGATTCTGTTGTTGGCTAGGAAGAAGTTTCCGTAGTGTAGTGGTTATCACGTTCGCCTCACATGCGAAAGGTCCCCGGTTCGACACCGGGCGGAAACACGTCCCCTTTTATCAGCAGTCTCGTAAATAATTGATGTATTGTCGACAGTTACGAGTTTGTTGGAGTACCCTGGGCCCGGTTTTTCAAAAGTAATCCACTAGGATTTTGGATAACGGATTGGATCAAATCTTGAAAATGGGTTTTTCAAAAGAAAAAACGGATTACATAATCGGATTAGATCACGTAATCCAATCTTGGTTTTGATCCGGATCAAACCTTTAGTTTGGGTTTTTCAGAACTTTTTTGTAGGATTTGGATCACTTTGATCCAAAAAATCGGGATTAAACTGATCCCGTCAGAAGGGTGGATTCAGCGTGGATTTCATGCCCAAAATGTAATGAAAACTTTTAAAATGTATCAAATAATACTAAATTTGGATCATGCAGTATCTGACAAGATATCCTATTTATTCATAAGGTTTTAATTTTATTTGTACATCCGTCAGGCTACAGTGATTAGGTAGGCTTTAAGGTATTCAGCCTTTCAGTATAGGCCTACAGCAAAGTAGAAAGAGTTTGGCCTCATAAAATAATCCCCCAAACAGCTGTAAAAATTGACCAAAAACAATACATTTTATTCTGTCACTAATTGACATATATATATTCATCACAATCGAAAATATTTTTGTTTTTAGAATATTTATTAGTGATGCATGCAATGATTACAGAATAACCAAATAAATGCAAAGAATGGCAATCACTGATTTTTTAAATCCCAAACAAATCCAAATCAGAAATAGTGTCTAACTATTGCGTCCCTTGTTGCACGTCCTGTTTGCTCGTTCTGGCAGAATGCAGGAGGTTGGTTAGGGTCTCCAAGGGGCTCAGGTGCTTTATTGTCAGCACAGAGAGGGACATTGCGCTTAGTAGCGATGTTGTGCAGGACAATACAGGCAAGGGTTATGTTGCATGCTTTCCGTGGTTCCGCTCTCAGGTAGTTAAGGCATGCAAAGCGCCTCTTAAGAACTCCATTTAAACGCTCAATTGCACATCTTGCTCTGCAATGAGCAGTGTTGAAGCGTGCCTGCGCCGGTGTATTTGCTGTTAGAAAAGGAGTCATCAGCCATGGTAGGAGTGGGTAGGCACTGTCTCCTAATATTATGCCATCCGGTCGGTTGGTTTGGAGGTCTCTATATAGAGCGCTTTCCCTCAGGATGCGTGCATCATGGACAGACCCAGGCCACTTGACAACGCAGTTGGTGATGATGAGGTCAGCATCACACACAATTTGGACATTGATGCTGTGCCTCCCCTTTCTGTTTATTAACTCCCATTCATTCTCGTGAGGTGCTTGTATATGCAGATGTGTGCAGTCGATTGCTCCAATAGTATTGGGCATATTCCCCAAAAGAAAAAAGCTGCGCTTGGCCTGGGCAATATGGTTGTCCTTTGGAAAAGAAACAAATTCATTGACCAGGCTGGCCAGTGCGATTGACACATCTCTCACCACATCACACACAGCTGATTTCACCACTCCCATATAGTCACCAACATTTTGATAGAAAGTCCCACATGCATAAAATCGGAGAGCAATGAGGATCTGGTCTTCCACAGACAGACCGTGACTCCTTTGGGTTCTGTGTTGAAGTTTTGGCCTGAGAAGGTTCACAAGGTACTCTATATCAGCCTTCCCAAAGCGAAACCGGACATACAGCTCCTCAGTGGTGTATTGCTCCAGTGGCTTGGTACGTTCAACATACACCCTTTGACGGTATCCTCTCCTGGCAAAGTGGTGGTGGCGGTGGACAACACCTGCCATTTCACTGTCTCTCTGTGAATCCTCTGAGAAAGGCTGATTTATATGGCTGTGTAGTTGGTCTTTTCAAACACACCTATTACAACTGATTGGTTTTGGCTTGTGGAACCATGGACTCAAGAAGCTGTAACTTCACTGCTGCTGAAACCAATGCACTACTAGAGGGTGTTCGGTGCCATTATGGAACAATAGTGGGAAGTTTTAATTCTGCTAAGGATACCAACAAAAAGAAAAATGATGTTTGGATTTTAATCACAGAAAATGTGAATGCCATAGGGTCTGGCCAGAAGAGGACCACAGACCAAATCAAATTGCGGTGGAAGAATCTTAAGGCCAGGGCAACAAAGCACCATGCTGAAGCCAAAAACCCACAAACAGGCAACAAGCCATTTAAGAGGGGAGATTACACAGATGTGGTCCTCGACATCATTGGAGGTGAGAAGTCGCAAGCTCTCCATGGTATTCAAGGTGTTGTAGGGGATGGCGAGCCTTGGATTGAGGAGGAGGAGAATCTGACAGTTCCTCCTGAGGCTGATCCAGAGCGCGTATTTATATTGGATCTCAGCTCTGTTCCTGAGGAAGAAGCTGGATCCTCATTGGTTGAGCCAGTGGTAGTTGCCACAGGATCTCAGAGGAAAGGCTTGAAGCGCCCTTCACCAAACAAAGATGATGATTACAAGGCACTTCTGCAAAAAGAGACTGAAAGGGCAGAAGCACAGCTTCGTCTGGCAGAGGAACAACTGACTCTGACCAAACTGCAGCAAACCAAGGCCAGACTTGAGATCCGCCTCCTAAAGGCTACGCTCAGACAAGCTGGTCTCTCCACATCAGATGAGGAAGTCTGAAATTATTGTGGATTATTTGACAGTCTTTTTTTTAATTCAATACATCTATATTTGAAACTTGTTATAAATATCCTCAATGTACAGTGTTTGTGTTGTAGGTCTCAGATGAGCGGACTGCTGGAAGAGGATGGGGTGGGGGTTTTCTTGTTTTTAATTTTTTTTTAATGTGTGTGTTTTCATTTCAAATAAAAATAAACTTATATTGACCCCACACTGGCTATTCTACTTGTTGCTCTTTATATATGGTTCTACATTGTGATTTCCTATCCTGTTTGAGCACTGGTTATCCAGATTTGGTGATCCTGAAAAGTTCCTATCCGGATCAGATTGATCCAATACGATGTTGCTTTGAAAAACTGGCTCAAAAGTAAGATGGATTACGTGATCACGGATCGCAAAAAAAAGGATTACTAAATCCGGATCAATTTTATCCGGATTGAACCTTTTGAAAAACCGGGCCCTGGTGCCACATGCTCCGTCGTTTTCTGTAGAGCTTGGTAAGGGTCCAATCAGGTCTAACACATGCAGAACAGGGAAACCTGAGGTCCAGGATTGGGAAAGGTTGCTTTGGACAATCTCATTTGTTGCTAGCTTGCTGAAGAAGAGTATCAACTAGTTCATGAGCCCAAATGCCCATGTCAAGATTTGAAATGTGTGTCCTTGTTCTGTTTCCTTGTTACTTGCGTGTTTGTGTGTGCACTGGGCTTCTGTCTTTCAGGAGTTGGCAGTTTCCGTAGCGTAGCGGTTATCACGTTTGCTTAACACGTGAAAGGTCCCTTGTTCGAGACCGGGCGGAAACATGTCCCATTTTATCAGCAGTCTCGTAAATAATTGATGCATTGTCGACAGTTACAAGTTTGTTGGAGTACCCTGGTGCCACATGCTCCGTCGTTTTCTGTAGAGCTTGGTAAGGGTCCAATCAGGTCTTACACATGCAGAGCAGGGAAACCTGAGGTCCAGGATTGGGAAAGGTTGCTTTGGACAATCTCATTTGTTGCTAGCTTGCTGAAGAAGAGTATCAACTAGTTCATGAGCTGAAATGCCCATGTCAAGATTTTAAATGTGTGTCCTTGTTCTGTTTCCTTGTTACTTGCGTGTTTGTGTGTGCACTGGGCATTCTGTCTTTCAGGAGTAGGCAGTTTCCGTAGTGTAGCGGTTATCACGTTCGCTTAACATGCGAAAGGTCCCCGGTTCGAGACCGGGCGGAAACTTCTGCATCTTTCCTCGGTTTTCGTCCAATGGCGATCCTCTCGAGAGTAGTTAATGTCCCATGTAGTCCCAATGTCCCAAGAAGTCCTATGATTCAGTGGAGTTGACATGTCATTCTTTGAAATGGGAAGTCAGCTACCCTGGTGCCACTTGTGCGGATTCGCCTTTTAAGCCGTTCCGTTGTTTCTACCAGTCGGTAGAATCCCGTTCAGCAAGATTACCATGAATGTCATGGGCCAAGGACCTTTGTTACTTCTGAGACCTTCAGACCTGTCGTTCGCGATCCTGGTCCCACCTGCCCTGCCCTGCATGTTTGAGATGTTTCCCTGCTCCAACACACCCAATTCAAATAAGTGGGTCGTTATGTAGCTCTCTAGAAGCCTGGTAACGAACATGCATTTGAATCAGGTGTGTTGGAGCCAAGAAACCTCTAAAAACATGCAGGACAGGGGTTCCCTGAGGACAGGGTTAAGAACCACTGATCTAAAGCATCCTGGCCTGAGGACAAGGGTTGCGAACCACTGCCTTAGACCGTCTCAGTGCCCGCTGACTTGTTGAAGAACCATATCAACTGGTTCATGAGCCCAAATGCCCATTTGACATGATAAAGGCGTGTCCTCGTTCTGTGTCCTTGTTTGTGTGTGTGCAGTGAGATTCTGTTGTTGGTTAGGAAGACGTTTCCGTAGTGTAGTGGTTATCACGTTCGCCTCACACGCGAAAGGTCCCCGGTTCGAGACCGGGCGGAAACATGTCCCCTTTTATCAGAAGTCTCGTAAATAATTGATGCATTGTCGACAGTTACAAGTTTGTTGGAGTACCCTGGTGCCACATGCTCCGTCGTTTTCTGTAGAGCTTGGTAAGGGTCCAATCAGGTCTAACGCATGCAGAGCAGGGAAACCTGAGGTCCAGGATTGGGAAAGGTTGCTTTGAACAATCTCATTTGTTGCTAGCTTGCTGAAAAAGAGTATCAACTAGTTCATGAGCCGAAATTCCCATGTCAAGATTTTAAATATGTGTCCTTGTTCTGTTTCCTTGTTACTTGCGTGTTTGTGTGTGCACTGGGCTTCTGTCTTTCAGGAGTTGGCAGTTTCCGTAGTGTAGCGGTTATCACGTTCGCTTAACACGCGAAATGTCCCTGGTTCGAGACCGGGTGGAAACTTCTGCATCTTTCCTCGGTTTTCGTCCAATGGCGATCCTCTCGAGAGTAGTTAATGTCCCATGTAGTCCCAATGTCCCAAGAAGTCCCATGATTCAGTGGAGTTGACATGTGATTCTTTGAAATGGGAAGTCAGCTACCCTGGTGCCACTTGTGCGGATTCGCCTTTTAAGCCGTTCCGTTGTTTCTACCAGTCGGTAGAATCCCGTTCAGCAAGATTACCATGAATGTCATGGGCCAAGGACCTTTGTTACTTCTGAGACCTTCAGACCTGTCGTTCGCGATCCTGGTCCCACCTGCCCTGCCCTGCCCTGCATGTTTGAGATGTTTCCCTGCTCCAACACACCCAATTCAAATAAGTGGGTCGTTATGTAGCTCTCTAGAAGCCTGGTAACGAACATGCATTTGAATCAGGTGTGTTGGAGCCAAGAAACCTCTAAAAACATGCAGGACAGGGGTTCCCTGAGGACAGGGTTAAGAACCACTGATCTAAAGCATCCTGGCCTGAGGACAAGGGTTGCGAACCACTGCCTTAGACCGTCTCAGTGCCCGCTGACTTGTTGAAGAACCATATCAACTGGTTCATGAGCCCAAATGCCCATTTGACATGATAAAGGCGTGTCCTCGTTCTGTGTCCTTGTTTGTGTGTGTGCAGTGAGATTCTGTTGTTGGTTAGGAAGAAGTTTCCGTAGTGTAGTGGTTATCACGTTCGCCTCACACGCGAAAGGTCCCTGGTTCGAGACCGGGCGGAAACATGTCCCCTTTTATCAGAAGTCTCGTAAATAATTGATGCATTGTCGACAGTTACAAGTTTGTTGGAGTACCCTGGTGCCACATGCTCCGTCGTTTTCTGTAGAGCTTGGTAAGGGTCCAATCAGGTCTAACGCATGCAGAGCAGGGAAACCTGAGGTCCAGGATTGGGAAAGGTTGCTTTGAACAATCTCATTTGTTGCTAGCTTGCTGAAAAAGAGTATCAACTAGTTCATGAGCCGAAATTCCCATGTCAAGATTTTAAATATGTGTCCTTGTTCTGTTTCCTTGTTACTTGCGTGTTTGTGTGTGCACTGGGCTTCTGTCTTTCAGGAGTTGGCAGTTTCCGTAGTGTAGCGGTTATCACGTTCGCTTAACACGCGAAATGTCCCTGGTTCGAGACCGGGTGGAAACTTCTGCATCTTTCCTCGGTTTTCGTCCAATGGCGATCCTCTCGAGAGTAGTTAATGTCCCATGTAGTCCCAATGTCCCAAGAAGTCCCATGATTCAGTGGAGTTGACATGTGATTCTTTGAAATGGGAAGTCAGCTACCCTGGTGCCACTTGTGCGGATTCGCCTTTTAAGCCGTTCCGTTGTTTCTACCAGTCGGTAGAATCCCGTTCAGCAAGATTACCATGAATGTCATGGGCCAAGGACCTTTGTTACTTCTGAGACCTTCAGACCTGTCGTTCGCGATCCTGGTCCCACCTGCCCTGCCCTGCCCTGCATGTTTGAGATGTTTCCCTGCTCCAACACACCCAATTCAAATAAGTGGGTCGTTATGTAGCTCTCTAGAAGCCTGGTAACGAACATGCATTTGAATCAGGTGTGTTGGAGCCAAGAAACCTCTAAAAACATGCAGGACAGGGGTTCCCTGAGGACAGGGTTAAGAACCACTGATCTAAAGCATCCTGGCCTGAGGACAAGGGTTGCGAACCACTGCCTTAGACCGTCTCAGTGCCCGCTGACTTGTTGAAGAACCATATCAACTGGTTCATGAGCCCAAATGCCCATTTGACATGATAAAGGCGTGTCCTCGTTCTGTGTCCTTGTTTGTGTGTGTGCAGTGAGATTCTGTTGTTGGTTAGGAAGAAGTTTCCGTAGTGTAGTGGTTATCACGTTCGCCTCACACGCGAAAGGTCCCTGGTTCGAGACCGGGCGGAAACATGTCCCCTTTTATCAGAAGTCTCGTAAATAATTGATGCATTGTCGACAGTTACAAGTTTGTTGGAGTACCCTGGTGCCACATGCTCCGTCGTTTTCTGTAGAGCTTGGTAAGGGTCCAATCAGGTCTAACGCATGCAGAGCAGGGAAACCTGAGGTCCAGGATTGGGAAAGGTTGCTTTGAACAATCTCATTTGTTGCTAGCTTGCTGAAAAAGAGTATCAACTAGTTCATGAGCCGAAATTCCCATGTCAAGATTTTAAATATGTGTCCTTGTTCTGTTTCCTTGTTACTTGCGTGTTTGTGTGTGCACTGGGCTTCTGTCTTTCAGGAGTTGGCAGTTTCCGTAGTGTAGCGGTTATCACGTTCGCTTAACACGCGAAAGGTCCCTGGTTCGAGACCGGGTGGAAACTTCTGCATCTTTCCTCGGTTTTCGTCCAATGGCGATCCTCTCGAGAGTAGTTAATGTCCCATGTAGTCCCAATGTCCCAAGAAGTCCCATGATTCAGTGGAGTTGACATGTGATTCTTTGAAATGGGAAGTCAGCTACCCTGGTGCCACTTGTGCGGATTCGCCTTTTAAGCCGTTCCGTTGTTTCTACCAGTCGGTAGAATCCCGTTCAGCAAGATTACCATGAATGTCATGGGCCAAGGACCTTTGTTACTTCTGAGACCTTCAGACCAGTCGTTCGCGATCCTGGTCCCACCTGCCCTGCCCTGCCCTGCATGTTTGAGATGTTTCCCTGCTCCAACACACCCGATTCAAATAAGTGGGTCGTTATGTAGCTCTCTAGAAGCCTGGTAACGAACATGCATTTGAATCAGGTGTGTTGGAGCCAAGAAACCTCTAAAAACATGCAGGACAGGGGTTCCCTGAGGACAGGGTTAAGAACCACTGATCTAAAGCATGCTGGCCTGAGGACAAGGGTTGAGAACCACTGCCTTAGACCGTCTCAGTGCCCGCTGACTTGTTGAAGAACCATATCAACTGGTTCATGAGCCCAAATGCCCATTTGACATGATAAAGGCGTGTCCTCGTTCTGTGTCCTTGTTTGTGTGTGTGTGGGTGTGCAGTGAGATTCTATAGTTGGTTAGAAAGAAGTTTCAGTAGTGTAGTGGTTATCAAGTTCGCCTCACACGCGAAAGGTCCCCGGTACGAGACCGGGCGGAAACATGTCCCCTTTTATCAGCAGTCTCGTAAATAATTGATGCATTGTCGACAGTTACAAGTTTGTTGGAGTACCCTGGTGCCACATGCTCCGTCGTTTTCTGTAGAGCTTGGTAAGGGTCCAATCAGGTCTAACGCATGCAGAGCAGGGAAACCTGAGGTCCAGGATTGGGAAAGGTTGCTTTGGACAATCTCATTTGTTGCTAGCTTGCTGAAGAAGAGTATCAACTAGTTCATGAGCCGAAATGCCCATGTCAAGATTTTAAATGTGTGTCCTTGTTCTGTTTCCTTGTTACTTGCGTGTTTGTGTGTGCACTGGGCTTCTGTCTTTCAGGAGTAGGCAGTTTCCGTAGTGTAGCGGTTATCACGTTCGCTTAACACGCGAAAGGTCCCAGGTTCGAGACCGGGTGGAAACTTCTGCATCTTTCCTCAGTTTTCGTCCAATGGCAATCCTCTCGAGAGTAGTTAATGTCCCATGTAGTCCCAATGTCCCAAGAAGTCCCATGATTCAGTGGAGTTGACATGTCATTCTTTGAAATGGGAAGTCAGCTACCCTGGTGCCACTTGTGCGGATTCGCCTTTTAAGCCGTTCCGTTGTTTCTACCAGTCGGTAGAATCCCGTTCAGCAAGATTACCATGAATGTCATGGGCCAAGGACCTTTGTTACTTCTGAGACCTTCAGACCAGTCGTTCGCGATCCTGGTCCCACCTGCCCTACCTGCCCTGCATGTTTGAGATGTTTCCCTGCTCCAACACACCCGATTCAAATAAGTGGGTCGTTATGTAGCTCTCTAGAAGCCTTGTAACGAACATGCATTTGAATCAGGTGTGTTGGAGCCAAGAAACCTCTAAAAACATGCAGGACAGGGGTTCCCTGAGGACAGGGTTAAGAACCACTGATCTAAAGCATGCTGGCCTGAGGACAAGGGTTGAGAACCACTGCCTTAGACCGTCTCAGTCCCCGCTGACTTGTTGAAGAACCATATCAACTGGTTCATGAGCCCAAATGCCCATTTGACATGATAAAGGCGTGTCCTTGTTCTCTGTCCTTGTTTGTGTGTGTGTGGGTGTGCAGTGAGATTCTGTTGTTGGTTAGGAAGAAGTTTCCGTAGTGCAGTGGTTATCACGTTCGCCTCACACGCGAAAGGTTCCCGGTTCGAGACCGGGCGGAAACATGTCCCCTTTTATCAGCAGTCTCGTAAATAATTGATGCATTGTCGACAGTTACAAGTTTGTTGGAGTACCCTGGTGCCACATGCTCCGTCGTTTTTTGTAGAGCTTGGTAAGGGTCCAATCAGGTCTAACGCATGCAGAGCAGGGAAACCTGAGGTCCAGGATTGGGAAAGGTTGCTTTGAACAATCTCATTTGTTGCTAGCTTGCTGAAGAAGAGTATCAACTAGTTCATGAGCCGAAATGCCCATGTCAAGATTTTAAATGTGTGTCCTTGTTCTGTTTCCTTGTTACTTGCGTGTTTGTGTGTGCACTGGGCTTCTGTCTTTCAGGAGTTGGAAGTTTCCATAGTGTAGCGGTTATCACGTTTGCTTAACACGCGAAAGGTCCCTTGTTCGATACCGGGCGGAAACTTCTACATCTTTCCTTGGTTTTCATCCAATGGCGATCCTCTCGAGAGTAGTTAATGTCCCATGTAGTCCCAATGTCCCAAGAAGTCCCATGATTCAGTGGAGTTGACATGTCATTCTATGAAAAGGGAAGTCAGTGCCACTTGTGCGGATTCGCCTTTTAAGCCGTTCCATTGTTTCTACCAGTCGGTAGAATCCAGTTCAGCAAGATTACCATGAATGTCATGGGCCAAGGACCTTTGTTACTTCTGAGACCTTCAGACCAGTCGTTCGCGATCCTGGTCCCACCTGCCCTGCCCTGCATGTTTGAGATGTTTCCCTGCTCCAACACACCCGATTCAAATAAGTGGTTCGTTATGTAGCTCTCTAGAAGCCTTGTAACGAACATGCATTTGAATCAGGTGTGTTGGAGCCAAGAAACCTCTAAAAACATGCAGGACAGGGGTTCCCGTGCATCATGGACAGACCCAGGCCACTTGACAACGCAGTTGGTGATGATGAGGTCAGCATCACACACAATTTGGACATTGATGCTGTGCCTCCCCTTTCTGTTTATTAACTCCCATTCATTCTCATGAGGTGCTTGTATATGCAGATGTGTGCAGTCGATTGCTCCAATAGTATTGGGCATATTCCCCAAAAGAAAAAAGCTGCGCTTGGCCTGGGAAATCTGGTTGTCCTTTGGAAAAGAAACAAATTCATTGACCAGGCTGGCCAGTGCGATTGACACATCTCTCACCACATCACACACAGCTGATTTCACCACTCCCATATAGTCACCAACATTTTGATAGAAAGTCCCACATGCATAAAATCGGAGAGCAATGAGGATCTGGTCTTCCACAGACAGACCGTGACTCCTTTGGGTTCTGTGTTGAAGTTTTGGCCTGAGAAGGTTCACAAGGTACTCTATATCAGCCTTCCCAAAGCGAAACCGGACATACAGCTCCTCAGTGGTGTATTGCTCCAGTGGCTTGGTACGTTCAACATACACCCTTTGACGGTATCCTCTCCTGGCAAAGTGGTGGTGGCGGTGGACAACACCTGCCATTTCACTGTCTCTCTGTGAATCCTCTGAGAAAGGCTGATTTATATGGCTGTGTAGTTGGTCTTTTCAAACACACCTATTACAACTGATTGGTTTTGGCTTGTGGAACCATGGACTCAAGAAGCTGTAACTTCACTGCTGCTGAAACCAATGCACTACTAGAGGGTGTTCGGTGCCATTATGGAACAATAGTGGGAAGTTTTAATTCTGCTAAGGATACCAACAAAAAGAAAAATGATGTTTGGATTTTAATCACAGAAAATGTGAATGCCATAGGGTCTGGCCAGAAGAGGACCACAGACCAAATCAAATTGCGGTGGAAGAATCTTAAGGCCAGGGCAACAAAGCACCATGCTGAAGCCAAAAACCCACAAACAGGCAACAAGCCATTTAAGAGGGGAGATTACACAGATGTGGTCCTCGACATCATTGGAGGTGAGAAGTCGCAAGCTCTCCATGGTATTCAAGGTGTTGTAGGGGATGGCGAGCCTTGGATTGAGGAGGAGGAGAATCTGCCAGTTCCTCCTGAGGCTGATCCAGAGCGCGTATTTATATTGGATCTCAGCTGTTCCTGAGGAAGAAGCTGGATCCTCATTGGTTGAGCCAGTGGTAGTTGCCACAGGATCTCAGAGGAAAGGCTTGAAGCGCCCTTCACCAAACAAAGATGATGATTACAAGGCACTTCTGCAAAAAGAGACTGAAAGGGCAGAAGCACAGCTTCGTCTGGCAGAGGAACAACTGACTCTGACCAAACTGCAGCAAACCAAGGCCAGACTTGAGATCCGCCTCCTAAAGGCTACGCTCAGACAAGCTGGTCTCTTCACATCAGATGAGGAAGTCTGAAATTATTGTGGATTATTTGACAGTCTTTTTTTTATTCAATACATCTATATTTGAAACTTGTTATAAATATCCTCAATGTACAGTGTTTGTGTTGTAGGTCTCAGATGAGCGGACTGCTGGAAGAGGATGGGGTGGGGGTTTTCTTGTTTTTAGTTTTTTTTAAATGTGTGTGTTTTTATTTCAAATAAAAATAAACTTATATTGACCCCACACTGGCTATTCTACTTGTTGCTCTTTATATATGGTTCTACATTGTGATTTCCTATCCTGTTTGAGCACTGGTTATCCAGATTTGGTGATCCTGAAAAGTTCCTATCCGGATCAGATTGATCCAATACGATGTTGCTTTGAAAAACTGGCTCAAAAGTAAGATGGATTACGTGATCACGGATCGCAAAAAAAAGGATTACTGAATCCGGATCAATTTTATCCGGATTGAACCTTTTGAAAAACCGGGCCCTGGTGCCACATGCTCCGTCGTTTTCTGTAGAGCTTGGTAAGGGTCCAATCAGGTCTAACACATGCAGAACAGGGAAACCTGAGGTCCAGGATTGGGAAAGGTTGCTTTGGACAATCTCATTTGTTGCTAGCTTGCTGAAGAAGAGTATCAACTAGTTCATGAGCCCAAATGCCCATGTCAAGATTTTAAATGTATGTCCTTGTTCTGTTGGACAGGGGTTCCCTGTCGGACAGGGTTAAGAACCACTGATCTAAAGCATGCTGGCCTGAGGACAAGGGTTGAGAACCACTGCCTTAGACCGTCTCAGTGCCCGCTGACTTGTTGAAGAACCATATCAACTGGTTCATGAGCCCAAATGCCCATTTGACATGATAAAGGCGTGTCCTCGTTCTGTGTCCTTGTTTGTGTGTGTGTGGGTGTGCAGTGAGATTCTGTTGTTGCTTAGGAAGAAGTTTCCGTAGTGTAGTGGTTATCACGTTCGCCTCACACGCGAAAGGTCCCCGGTTCGAGACCGGGAGGAAACATGTCCCCTTTTATCAGCAGTCTCGTAAATAATTGATGCATTGTCGACAGTTACAAGTTTGTTGGAGTACCCTGGTGCCACATGCTCCGTCATTTTCTGTAGAGCTTGGTAAGGGTCCAATCATGTCTAACGCATGCAGAGCAGGGAAACCTGAGGTCCAGGATTGGGAAAGGTTGCTTTGGACAATCTCATTTGTTGCTAGCTTGCTGAAGAAGAGTATCAACTAGTTCATGAGCCGAAATGCCCATGTCAAGATTTTAAATGTGTGTCCTTGTTCTGTTTCCTTGTTACTTGCGTGTTTGTGTGTGCACTGGGCTTCTGTCTTTCAGGAGTTGGCAGTTTCCGTAGTGTAGCGGTTATCACGTTCGCTTAACACGCAAAAGGTACCCGGTTCGAGACCGGGTGGAAACTTCTGCATCTTTCCTCGGTTTTCGTCCAATGGCGATCCTCTCGAGAGTAGTTAATGTCCCATGTAGTCCCAATGTCCCAAGAAGTCCCATGATTCAGTGGAGTTGACATGTCATTCTTTGAAATGGGAAGTCAGCTACCCTGGTGCCACTTGTGCGGATTCGCCTTTTAAGCCGTTCCGTTGTTTCTACCAGTCGGTAGAATCCCGTTCAGCAAGATTACCATGAATGTCATGGGCCAAGGACCTTTGTTACTTCTGAGACCTTCAGACCAGTCGTTCGCGATCCTGGTCCCACCTGCCCTGCCCTGCCCTGCATGTTTGAGATGTTTCCCTGCTCCAACACACCCGATTCAAATAAGTGGGTCGTTATGTAGCTCTCTAGAAGCCTGGTAACGAACATGCATTTGAATCAAGTGTGTTGGAGCCAAGAAACCTCTAAAAACATGCAGGACAGGGGTTCCCTGAGGACAGGGTTAAGAACCACTGATCTAAAGCATGCTGGCCTGAGGACAAGGGTTGAGAACCACTGCCTTAGACCGTCTCAGTGCCCGCTGACTTGTTGAAGAACCATATCAACTGGTTCATGAGCCCAAATGCCCATTTGACATGATAAAGGCGTGTCCTCGTTCTGTGTCCTTGTTTGTGTTTGTGTGTGTGTGGGTGTCCAGTGAGATTCTGTTGTTGGTTAGGAAGAAGTTTCCGTAGTGTAGTGGTTATCACGTTCGCCTCACACGCGAAAGGTCCCCAGTTCGAGACCGGGCGGAAACATGTCCCCCTTTTATCAGCAGTCTCGTAAATAATTGATGCGTTGTCGACAGTTACAAGTTTGTTGGAGTACCCTGGTGCCACATGCTCCATCGTTTTCTGTAGAGCTTGGTAAGGGTCCAATCAGGTCTAACACATGCAGAGCAGGGAAACCTGAGGTCCAGGATTGGGAAAGGTTGCTTTGGACAATCTCATTTGTTTCTAGCTTGCTGAAGAAGAGTATCAACTAGTTCATGAGCCGAAATGCCCATGTCAAGATTTTAAATGTGTGTCCTTGTTCTGTTTCCTTGTTACTTGCGTGTTTGTGTGTGCACTGGGCTTCTGTCTTTCAGGAGTTGGCAGTTTCCGTAGTGTAGCGGTTATCACGTTCGCTTAACACGCGAAAGGTCCCGGGTTCGAGACCGGGCGGAAACTTCTGCATCTTTCCTCGGTTTTCGTCCAATGGCGATCCTCTCGAGAATAGTTAATGTCCCATGTAGTCCCAATGTCCCAAGAAGTCCCATGATTCAGTGGAGTTGACATGTCATTCTTTGAAATGGGAAGTCAGCTACCCTGGTGCCAATTGTGCGGATTTGCCTTTTAAGTCGTTCCGTTGTTTCTACCAGTCGGTAGAATCCCGTTCAGCAAGATTACCATGAATGTCATGGGCCAAGGACCTTTGTTACTTCTGAGACCTTCAGACCAGTAGTTCGCGATCCTGGTCCCACCTGCCCTGCCCTGCCCTGCATGTTTGAGATGTTTCCCTGCTCCAACACACCCGATTCAAATAAGTGGGTCGTTATGTAGCTCTCTAGAAGCCTGGTAACGAACATGCATTTGAATCAGGTGTGTTGGAGCCAAGAAACCTCTAAAAACATGCAGGACAGGGGTTCCCTGAGGACAGGGTTAAGAACCACTGATCTAAAGCATCCTGGCCTGAGGACAAGGGTTGCAAACCACTGCCTTAGACCGTCTCAGTGCCCGCTGACTTGTTGAAGAACCATATCAACTGGTTCATGAGCCCAAATGCCCATTTGACATGATAAAGGCGTGTCCTCGTTCTGTGTCCTTGTTTGTGTGTGTGTGGGTGTGCAGTGAGATTCTGTTGTTGGTTAGGAAGAAGTTTCCGTAGTGTAGTGGTTATCACGTTCGCCTCACACGCGAAAGGTCCCCGGTTCGAGACCGGGCGGAAAAATGTCCCCTTTTATCAGCAGTCTCGTAAATAATTGATGCATTGTCGACAGTTACAAGTTTGTTGGAGTACCCTGGTGCCACATGCTCCGTCGTTTTCTGTAGAGCTTGGTAAGGGTCCAATCAGGTCTAACGCATGCAGAGCAGGGAAACCTGAGGTCCAGGATTGGGAAAGGTTGCTTTGGACAATCTCATTTGTTGCTAGCTTGCTGAAGAAGAGTATCAACTAGTTCATGAGCCGAAATGCCCATGTCAAGATTTTAAATGTGTGTCCTTGTTCTGTTTCCTTGTTACTTGCGTGTTTGTGTGTGCACTGGGCTTCTGTCTTTCAGGAGTTGGCAGTTTCCGTAGTGTAGCGGTTATCACGTTCGCTTAACACGCAAAAGGTCCCCGGTTCGAGACCGGGTGGAAACTTCTGCATCTTTCCTCTGTTTTCGTCCAATGGCGATCCTCTCGAGAGTAGTTAATGTCCCATGTAGTCCCAATGTCCCAAGAAGTCCCATGATTCAGTGGAGTTGACATGTCATTCTTTGAAATGGGAAGTCAGCTGCCCTGGTGCCACTTGTGCGGATTCGCCTTTTAAGCCGTCCTGTTGTTTCTACCAGTCGGTAGAATCCCGTTCAGCAAGAATACCACGAATGTCATGGGCCAAGGACCTTTGTTACTTCTGAGACCTTCAGACCAGTCGTTCGCGATCCTGGTCCCACCTGCCCTGCCCTGCCCTGCATGTTTGAGATGTTTCCCTGCTCCAACACACCCGATTCAAATAAGTGGGTCGTTATGTAGCTCTCTAGAAGCCTGGTAACGAACATGCATTTGAATCAGGTGTGTTGGAGCCAAGAAACCTCTAAAAACATGCAGGACAGGGGTTCCCTGAGAACAGGGTTAAGAACCACTGATCTAAAGCATCCTGGCCTGAGGACAAGGGTTGCGAACCACTGCCTTAGACCGTCTCAGTGCCCGCTGACTTGTTGAAGATCCATATCAACTGGTTCAAGAGCCCAAATGCCCATTTGACATGATAAAGGCGTGTCCTCGTTCTGTGTCCTTGTTTGTGTGTGTGTGGGTGTGCAGTGAGATTCTATTGTTGGTTAGGCAGACGTTTCCGTAGTGTAGCGGTTATCACGTTCGCTTAACATGCAAAAGGTCCCCGGTTCGAGACCGGGTGGAAACTTCTGCATCTTTCCTCTGTTTTCGTCCAATGGCGATCCTCTCGAGAGTAGTTAATGTCCCATGTAGTCCCAATGTCCCAAGAAGTCCCATGATTCAGTGGAGTTGACATGTCATTCTTTTAAAAAGAGAAGTCAGCTACCCTGGTGCCACTTGTGCGGATTCGCCTTTTAAGCCGTTCCGTTGTTTCTACCAGTCGGTAGAATCCCGTTCAGCAAGATTACCATGAATGTCATGGGCCAAGGACCTTTGTTACTTCTGAGACCTTCAGACCAGTCGTTCGCGATCCTGGTCCCACCTGCCCTGCCCTGCATGTTTGAGATGTTTCCCTGCTCCAACACACCCGATTCAAATAAGTGGGTCGTTATGTAGCTCTCTAGAAGCCTGGTAACGAACATGCATTTGAATCAGGTGTGTTGGAGCCAAGAAACCTCTAAAAACATGCAGGACAGGGGTTCCCTGAGGACAGGGTTAAGAACCACTGATCTAAAGCATGCTGGCCTGAGGACAAGGGTTGAGAACCACTGCCTTAGACCGTCTCAGTGCCCGCTGACTTGTTGAAGAACCATATCAACTGGTTCATGAGCCCAAATGCCCATTTGACATGATAAAGGCGTGTCCTCGTTCTGTCTTTGTTTGTGTGTGTGTGGGTGTGCAGTGAGATTCTGTTGTTGGTTAGGAAGAAGTTTCCGTAGTGTAGTGGTTATCAAGTTCGCTTCACACGCGAAAGGTCCCCGGTTCGAGACCGGGCGGAAACATGTCCCCTTTTATCAGCAGTCTCGTAAATAATTGATGCATTGTCGACAGTTACAAGTTTGTTGGAGTACCCTGGTGCCACATGCTCCGTCGTTTTCTCTAGAGCTTGGTAAGGGTCCAATCAGGTCTAACGCATGCAGAGCAGGGAAACCTGAGGTCCAGGATTGGGAAAGGTTGCTTTGGACAATCTCATTTGTTGCTAGCTTGCTGAAGAAGAGTATCAACTAGTTCATGAGCCGAAATGCCCATGTCAAGATTTTAAATGTGTGTCCTTGTTCTGTTTCCTTGTTACTTGCGTGTTTGTGTGTGCACTGGGCTTCTGTCTTTCAGGAGTTGGCAGTTTCCGTAGTGTAGCGGTTATCACGTTCGCTTAACACGCAAAAGGTCCCCGGTTCGAGACCGGGTGGAAACTTCTGCATCTTTCCTCGGTTTTCGTCCAATGGCGATCCTCTCGAGAGTAGTTAATGTCCCATGTAGTCCCAATGTCCCAAGAAGTCCCATGATTCAGTGGAGTTGACATGTCATTCTTTGAAATGGGAAGTCAGCTACCCTGGTGCCACTTGTGCGGATTCGCCTTTTAAGCCGTTCCGTTGTTTCTACCAGTCGGTAGAATCCCGTTCAGCAAGATTACCATGAACGTCATGGGCCAAGGACCTTTGTTACTTCTGAGACCTTCAGACCAGTCGTTCGCGATCCTGGTCCCACCTGCCCTGCCCTGCATGTTTGAGATGTTTCCCTGCTCCAACACACCCGATTCAAATAAGTGGGTCGTTATGTAGCTCTCTAGAAGCCTGGTAACGAACATGCATTTGAATCAGGTGTGTTGGAGCCAAGAAACCTCTAAAAACATGCAGGACAGGGGTTCCCTGAGGACAGGGTTAAGAACCACTGATCTAAAGCATGCTGGCCTGAGGACAAGGGTTGAGAACCACTGCCTTAGACCGTCTCAGTGCCCGCTGACTTGTTGAAGAACCATATCAACTGGTTCATGAGCCCAAATGCCCATTTGACATGATAAAGGCGTGTCCTCGTTCTGTGTCCTTGTTTGTGTGTGTGTGGGTGTGCAGTGAGATTCTGTTGTTGGTTAGGAAGAAGTTTCCGTAGTGTAGTGGTTATCACGTTCGCCTCACACGCGAAAGGTCCCCGGTTCGAAACCGGGCGGAAACATGTCCCCTTTTATCAGCAGTCTCGTAAATAATTGATGCATTGTCGACAGTTACAAGTTTGTTGGAGTACCCTGGTGCCACATGCTCCGTCGTTTTCTCTAGAGCTTGGTAAGGGTCCAATCAGGTCTAACGCATGCAGAGCAGGGAAACCTGAGGTCCAGGATTGGGAAAGGTTGCTTTGGACAATCTCATTTGTTGCTAGCTTGCTGAAGAAGAGTATCAACTAGTTCATGAGCCGAAATGCCCATGTCAAGATTTTAAATGTGTGTCCTTGTTCTGTTTCCTTGTTACTTGCGTGTTTGTGTGTGCACTGGGCTTCTGTCTTTCAGGAGTTGGCAGTTTCCGTAGTGTAGCGGTTATCACGTTCGCTTAACACGCAAAAGGTCCCCGGTTCGAGACCGGGTGGAAACTTCTGCATCTTTCCTCGGTTTTCGTCCAATGGCGATCCTCTCGAGAGTAGTTAATGTCCCATGTAGTCCCAATGTCCCAAGAAGTCCCATGATTCAGTGGAGTTGACATGTCATTCTTTGAAATGGGAAGTCAGCTACCCTGGTGCCACTTGTGCGGATTCGCCTTTTAAGCCGTTCCGTTGTTTCTACCAGTCGGTAGAATCCCGTTCAGCAAGATTACCATGAATGTCATGGGCCAAGGACCTTTGTTACTTCTGAGACCTTCAGACCAGTAGTTCGCGATCCTGGTCCCACCTGCCCTGCCCTGCCCTGCATGTTTGAGATGTTTCCCTGCTCCAACACACCCGATTCAAATAAGTGGGTCGTTATGTAGCTCTCTAGAAGCCTGGTAACGAACATGCATTTGAATCAGGTGTGTTGGAGCCAAGAAACCTCTAAAAACATGCAGGACAGGGGTTCCCTGAGGACAGGGTTAAGAACCACTGATCTAAAGCATCCTGGCCTGAGGACAAGGGTTGCAAACCACTGCCTTAGACCGTCTCAGTGCCCGCTGACTTGTTGAAGAACCATATCAACTGGTTCATGAGCCCAAATGCCCATTTGACATGATAAAGGCGTGTCCTCGTTCTGTGTCCTTGTTTGTGTGTGTGTGGGTGTGCAGTGAGATTCTGTTGTTGGTTAGGAAGAAGTTTCCGTAGTGTAGTGGTTATCACGTTCGCCTCACACGCGAAAGGTCCCCGGTTCGAGACCGGGCGGAAAAATGTCCCCTTTTATCAGCAGTCTCGTAAATAATTGATGCATTGTCGACAGTTACAAGTTTGTTGGAGTACCCTGGTGCCACATGCTCCGTCGTTTTCTGTAGAGCTTGGTAAGGGTCCAATCAGGTCTAACGCATGCAGAGCAGGGAAACCTGAGGTCCAGGATTGGGAAAGGTTGCTTTGGACAATCTCATTTGTTGCTAGCTTGCTGAAGAAGAGTATCAACTAGTTCATGAGCCGAAATGCCCATGTCAAGATTTTAAATGTGTGTCCTTGTTCTGTTTCCTTGTTACTTGCGTGTTTGTGTGTGCACTGGGCTTCTGTCTTTCAGGAGTTGGCAGTTTCCGTAGTGTAGCGGTTATCACGTTCGCTTAACACGCAAAAGGTCCCCGGTTCGAGACCGGGTGGAAACTTCTGCATCTTTCCTCTGTTTTCGTCCAATGGCGATCCTCTCGAGAGTAGTTAATGTCCCATGTAGTCCCAATGTCCCAAGAAGTCCCATGATTCAGTGGAGTTGACATGTCATTCTTTGAAATGGGAAGTCAGCTGCCCTGGTGCCACTTGTGCGGATTCGCCTTTTAAGCCGTCCTGTTGTTTCTACCAGTCGGTAGAATCCCGTTCAGCAAGAATACCATGAATGTCATGGGCCAAGGACCTTTGTTACTTCTGAGACCTTCAGACCAGTCGTTCGCGATCCTGGTCCCACCTGCCCTGCCCTGCCCTGCATGTTTGAGATGTTTCCCTGCTCCAACACACCCGATTCAAATAAGTGGGTCGTTATGTAGCTCTCTAGAAGCCTGGTAACGAACATGCATTTGAATCAGGTGTGTTGGAGCCAAGAAACCTCTAAAAACATGCAGGACAGGGGTTCCCTGAGAACAGGGTTAAGAACCACTGATCTAAAGCATCCTGGCCTGAGGACAAGGGTTGCGAACCACTGCCTTAGACCGTCTCAGTGCCCGCTGACTTGTTGAAGATCCATATCAACTGGTTCAAGAGCCCAAATGCCCATTTGACATGATAAAGGCGTGTCCTCGTTCTGTGTCCTTGTTTGTGTGTGTGTGGGTGTGCAGTGAGATTCTATTGTTGGTTAGGCAGACGTTTCCGTAGTGTAGCGGTTATCACGTTCGCTTAACATGCAAAAGGTCCCCGGTTCGAGACCGGGTGGAAACTTCTGCATCTTTCCTCTGTTTTCGTCCAATGGCGATCCTCTCGAGAGTAGTTAATGTCCCATGTAGTCCCAATGTCCCAAGAAGTCCCATGATTCAGTGGAGTTGACATGTCATTCTTTTAAAAAGAGAAGTCAGCTACCCTGGTGCCACTTGTGCGGATTCGCCTTTTAAGCCGTTCCGTTGTTTCTACCAGTCGGTAGAATCCCGTTCAGCAAGATTACCATGAATGTCATGGGCCAAGGACCTTTGTTACTTCTGAGACCTTCAGACCAGTCGTTCGCGATCCTGGTCCCACCTGCCCTGCCCTGCATGTTTGAGATGTTTCCCTGCTCCAACACACCCGATTCAAATAAGTGGGTCGTTATGTAGCTCTCTAGAAGCCTGGTAACGAACATGCATTTGAATCAGGTGTGTTGGAGCCAAGAAACCTCTAAAAACATGCAGGACAGGGGTTCCCTGAGGACAGGGTTAAGAACCACTGATCTAAAGCATGCTGGCCTGAGGACAAGGGTTGAGAACCACTGCCTTAGACCGTCTCAGTGCCCGCTGACTTGTTGAAGAACCATATCAACTGGTTCATGAGCCCAAATGCCCATTTGACATGATAAAGGCGTGTCCTCGTTCTGTCTTTGTTTGTGTGTGTGTGGGTGTGCAGTGAGATTCTGTTGTTGGTTAGGAAGAAGTTTCCGTAGTGTAGTGGTTATCAAGTTCGCTTCACACGCGAAAGGTCCCCGGTTCGAGACCGGGCGGAAACATGTCCCCTTTTATCAGCAGTCTCGTAAATAATTGATGCATTGTCGACAGTTACAAGTTTGTTGGAGTACCCTGGTGCCACATGCTCCGTCGTTTTCTCTAGAGCTTGGTAAGGGTCCAATCAGGTCTAACGCATGCAGAGCAGGGAAACCTGAGGTCCAGGATTGGGAAAGGTTGCTTTGGACAATCTCATTTGTTGCTAGCTTGCTGAAGAAGAGTATCAACTAGTTCATGAGCCGAAATGCCCATGTCAAGATTTTAAATGTGTGTCCTTGTTCTGTTTCCTTGTTACTTGCGTGTTTGTGTGTGCACTGGGCTTCTGTCTTTCAGGAGTTGGCAGTTTCCGTAGTGTAGCGGTTATCACGTTCGCTTAACACGCAAAAGGTCCCTGGTTCGAGACCGGGTGGAAACTTCTGCATCTTTCCTCGGTTTTCGTCCAATGGCGATCCTCTCGAGAGTAGTTAATGTCCCATGTAGTCCCAATGTCCCAAGAAGTCCCATGATTCAGTGGAGTTGACATGTCATTCTTTGAAATGGGAAGTCAGCTACCCTGGTGCCACTTGTGCGGATTCGCCTTTTAAGCCGTTCCGTTGTTTCTACCAGTCGGTAGAATCCCGTTCAGCAAGATTACCATGAACGTCATGGGCCAAGGACCTTTGTTACTTCTGAGACCTTCAGACCAGTCGTTCGCGATCCTGGTCCCACCTGCCCTGCCCTGCATGTTTGAGATGTTTCCCTGCTCCAACACACCCGATTCAAATAAGTGGGTCGTTATGTAGCTCTCTAGAAGCCTGGTAACGAACATGCATTTGAATCAGGTGTGTTGGAGCCAAGAAACCTCTAAAAACATGCAGGACAGGGGTTCCCTGAGGACAGGGTTAAGAACCACTGATCTAAAGCATGCTGGCCTGAGGACAAGGGTTGAGAACCACTGCCTTAGACCGTCTCAGTGCCCGCTGACTTGTTGAAGAACCATATCAACTGGTTCATGAGCCCAAATGCCCATTTGACATGATAAAGGCGTGTCCTCGTTCTGTGTCCTTGTTTGTGTGTGTGTGGGTGTGCAGTGAGATTCTGTTGTTGGTTAGGAAGAAGTTTCCGTAGTGTAGTGGTTATCACGTTCGCCTCACACGCGAAAGGTCCCCGGTTCGAAACCGGGCGGAAACATGTCCCCTTTTATCAGCAGTCTCGTAAATAATTGATGCATTGTCGACAGTTACAAGTTTGTTGGAGTACCCTGGTGCCACATGCTCCGTCGTTTTCTCTAGAGCTTGGTAAGGGTCCAATCAGGTCTAACGCATGCAGAGCAGGGAAACCTGAGGTCCAGGATTGGGAAAGGTTGCTTTGGACAATCTCATTTGTTGCTAGCTTGCTGAAGAAGAGTATCAACTAGTTCATGAGCCGAAATGCCCATGTCAAGATTTTAAATGTGTGTCCTTGTTCTGTTTCCTTGTTACTTGCGTGTTTGTGTGTGCACTGGGCTTCTGTCTTTCAGGAGTTGGCAGTTTCCGTAGTGTAGCGGTTATCACGTTCGCTTAACACGCAAAAGGTCCCCGGTTCGAGACCGGGTGGAAACTTCTGCATCTTTCCTCGGTTTTCGTCCAATGGCGATCCTCTCGAGAGTAGTTAATGTCCCATGTAGTCCCAATGTCCCAAGAAGTCCCATGATTCAGTGGAGTTGACATGTCATTCTTTGAAATGGGAAGTCAGCTACCCTGGTGCCACTTGTGCGGATTCGCCTTTTAAGCCGTTCCGTTGTTTCTACCAGTCGGTAGAATCCCGTTCAGCAAGATTACCATGAATGTCATGGGCCAAGGACCTTTGTTACTTCTGAGACCTTCAGACCAGTCGTTCGCGATCCTGGTCCCACCTGCCCTGCCCTGCATGTTTGAGATGTTTCCCTGCTCCAACACACCCGATTCAAATAAGTGGGTCGTTATGTAGCTCTCTAGAAGCCTGGTAACGAACATGCATTTGAATCAGGTGTGTTGGAGCCAAGAAACCTCTAAAAACATGCAGGACAGGGGTTCCCTGAGGACAGGGTTAAGAACCACTGATCTAAAGCATGCTGGCCTGAGGACAAGGGTTGAGAACCACTGCCTTAGACCGTCTCAGTGCCCGCTGACTTGTTGAAGAACCATATCAACTGGTTCATGAGCCCAAATGCCCATTTGACATGATAAAGGCGTGTCCTCGTTCTGTGTCCTTGTTTGTGTGTGTGTGGGTGTGCAGTGAGATTCTGTTGTTGGTTAGGAAGAAGTTTCCGTAGTGTAGTGGTTATCACGTTCGCCTCACACGCGAAAGGTCCCGGGTTCGAGACCGGGCGGAAACATGTCCCCTTTTATCAGCAGTCTCGTAAATAATTGATGCATTGTCGACAGTTACAAGTTTGTTGGAGTACCCTGGTGCCACATGCTCCGTCGTTTTCTGTAGAGCTTGGTAAGGGTCCAATCAGGTCTAACGCATGCAGAGCAGGGAAACCTGAGGTCCAGGATTGGGAAAGGTTGCTTTGGACAATCTCATTTGTTGCTAGCTTGCTGAAGAAGAGTATCAACTAGTTCATGAGCCGAAATGCCCATGTCAAGATTTTAAATGTGTGTCCTTGTTCTGTTTCCTTGTTACTTGCGTGTTTGTGTGTGCACTGGGCTTCTGTCTTTCAGGAGTTGGCAGTTTCCGTAGTGTAGCGGTTATCACGTTCGCTTAACACGCAAAAGGTCCCCGGTTCGAGACCGGGTGGAAACTTCTGCATCTTTCCTCGGTTTTCGTCCAATGGCGATCCTCTCGAGAGTAGTTAATGTCCCATGTAGTCCCAATGTCCCAAGAAGTCCCATGATTCAGTGGAGTTGACATGTCATTCTTTGAAATGGGAAGTCAGCTACCCTGGTGCCACTTGTGCGGATTCGCCTTTTAAGCCGTTCCGTTGTTTCTACCAGTCGGTAGAATCCCGTTCAGCAAGATTACCATGAATGTCATGGGCCAAGGACCTTTGTTACTTCTGAGACCTTCAGACCAGTCGTTCGCAATCCTGGTCCCACCTGCCCTGCCCTGCATGTTTGAGATGTTTCCCTGCTCCAACACACCCGATTCAAATAAGTGGGTCGTTATGTAGCTCTCTAGAAGCCTGGTAACGAACATGCATTTGAATCAGGTGTGTTGGAGCCAAGAAACCTCTAAAAACATGCAGGACAGGGGTTCCCTGAGGACAGGGTTAAGAACCACTGATCTAAAGCATGCTGGCCTGAGGACAAGGGTTGAGAACCACTGCCTTAGACCGTCTCAGTGCCCGCTGACTTGTTGAAGAACCATATCAACTGGTTCATGAGCCCAAATGCCCATTTGACATGATAAAGGCGTGTCCTCGTTCTGTGTCCTTGTTTGTGTGTGTGTGGGTGTGCAGTGAGATTCTGTTGTTGGTTAGGAAGAAGTTTCCGTAGTGTAGTGGTTATCACGTTCGCCTCACACGCGAAAGGTCCCCGGTTCGAGACCGGGCGGAAACATGTCCCCTTTTATCAGCAGTCTCGTAAATAATTGATGCATTGTCGACAGTTACAAGTTTGTTGGAGTACCCTGGTGCCACATGCTCCGTCGTTTTCTCTAGAGCTTGGTAAGGGTCCAATCAGGTCTAACGCATGCAGAGCAGGGAAACCTGAGGTCCAGGATTGGGAAAGGTTGCTTTGGACAATCTCATTTGTTGCTAGCTTGCTGAAGAAGAGTATCAACTAGTTCATGAGCCGAAATGCCCATGTCAAGATTTTAAATGTGTGTCCTTGTTCTGTTTCCTTGTTACTTGCGTGTTTGTGTGTGCACTGGGCTTCTGTCTTTCAGGAGTTGGCAGTTTCCGTAGTGTAGCGGTTATCACGTTCGCTTAACACGCAAAAGGTCCCCGATTCGAGACCGGGTGGAAACTTCTGCATCTTTCCTCGGTTTTCGTCCAATGGCGATCCTCTCGAGAGTAGTTAATGTCCCATGTAGTCCCAATGTCCCAAGAAGTCCCATGATTCAGTGGAGTTGACATGTTATTCTTTGAAATGGGAAGTCAGTGCCACTTGTGCGGATTCGCCTTTTAAGCCGTTCCGTTGTTTCTACCAGTCGGTAGAATCCCGTTCAGCAAGATTACCATGAATGTCATGGGCCAAGGACCTTTGTTACTTCTGAGACCTTCAGACCAGTCGTTCGCGATCCTGGTCCCACCTGCCCTGCCCTGCATGTTTGAGATGTTTCCCTGCTCCAACACACCCGATTCAAATAAGTGGGTCGTTATGTAGCTCTCTAGAAGCCTGGTAACGAACATGCATTTGAATCAGGTGTGTTGGAGCCAAGAAACCTCTAAAAACATGCAGGACAGGGGTTCCCTGAGGACAGGGTTAAGAACCACTGATCTAAAGCATGCTGGCCTGAGGACAAGGGTTGAGAACCACTGCCTTAGACCGTCTCAGTGCCCGCTGACTTGTTGAAGAACCATATCAACTGGTTCATGAGCCCAAATGCCCATTTGACATGATAAAGGCGTATCCTCGTTCTGTCTTTGTTTGTGTGTGTGGGGGTGTGCAGTGAGATTCTGTTGTTGGTTAGGAAGAAGTTTCCGTAGTGTAGTGGTTATCACGTTTGCCTCACACGCGAAAGGTCCCCGGTTCGAGACCGGGCGGAAACATGTCCCCTTTTATCAGCAGTCTCGTAAATAATTGATGCATTGTCGACAGTTACAAGTTTGTTGGAGTACCCTGGTGCCACATGCTCCGTCGTTTTCTCTAGAGCTTGGTAAGGGTCCAATCAGGTCTAACGCATGCAGAGCAGGGAAACCTGAGGTCCAGGATTGGGAAAGGTTGCTTTGGACAATCTCATTTGTTGCTAGCTTGCTGAAGAAGAGTATCAACTAGTTCATGAGCCGAAATGCCCATGTCAAGATTTTAAATGTGTGTCCTTGTTCTGTTTCCTTGTTACTTGCGTGTTTGTGTGTGCACTGGGCTTCTGTCTTTCAGGAGTTGGCAGTTTCCGTAGTGTAGCGGTTATCACGTTCGCTTAACACGCAAAAGGTCCCCGGTTCGAGACCGGGTGGAAACTTCTGCATCTTTCCTTGGTTTTCGTCCAATGGCGATCCTCTCGAGAGTAGTTAATGTCCCATGTAGTCCCAATGTCCCAAGAAGTCCCATGATTCAGTGGAGTTGACATGTCATTCTTTGAAATGGGAAGTCAGCTACCCTGGTGCCACTTGTGCGGATTCGCCTTTTAAGCCGTTCCGTTGTTTCTACCAGTCGGTAGAATCCCGTTCAGCAAGATTACCATGAATGTCATGGGCCAAGGACCTTTGTTACTTCTGAGACCTTCAGACCAGTCGTTCGCGATCCTGGTCCCACCTGCCCTGCCCTGCATGTTTGAGATGTTTCCCTGCTCCAACACACCCGATTCAAATAAGTGGGTCGTTATGTAGCTCTCTAGAAGCCTGGTAACGAACATGCATTTGAATCAGGTGTGTTGGAGCCAAGAAACCTCTAAAAACATGCAGGACAGGGGTTCCCTGAGGACAGGGTTAAGAACCACTGATCTAAAGCATGCTGGCCTGAGGACAAGGGTTGAGAACCACTGCCTTAGACCGTCTCAGTGCCCGCTGACTTGTTGAAGAACCATATCAACTGGTTCATGAGCCCAAATGCCCATTTGACATGATAAAGGCGTGTCCTCGTTCTGTGTCCTTGTTTGTGTGTGTGTGGGTGTGCAGTGAGATTCTGTTGTTGGTTAGGAAGAAGTTTCCGTAGTGTAGTGGTTATCACGTTCGCCTCACACGCGAAAGGTCCCCGGTTCGAGACCGGGCGGAAACATGTCCCCTTTTATCAGCAGTCTCGTAAATAATTGATGCATTGTCGACAGTTACAAGTTTGTTGGAGTACCCTGGTGCCACATGCTCCGTCGTTTTCTCTAGAGCTTGGTAAGGGTCCAATCAGGTCTAACGCATGCAGAGCAGGGAAACCTGAGGTCCAGGATTGGGAAAGGTTGCTTTGGACAATCTCATTTGTTGCTAGCTTGCTGAAGAAGAGTATCAACTAGTTCATGAGCCGAAATGCCCATGTCAAGATTTTAAATGTGTGTCCTTGTTCTGTTTCCTTGTTACTTGCGTGTTTGTGTGTGCACTGGGCTTCTGTCTTTCAGGAGTTGGCAGTTTCCGTAGTGTAGCGGTTATCACGTTCGCTTAACACGCAAAAGGTCCCCGGTTCGAGACCGGGTGGAAACTTCTGCATCTTTCCTCGGTTTTCGTCCAATGGCGATCCTCTCGAGAGTAGTTAATGTCCCATGTAGTCCCAATGTCCCAAGAAGTCCCATGATTCAGTGGAGTTGACATGTCATTCTTTGAAATGGGAAGTCAGCTACCCTGGTGCCACTTGTGCGGATTCGCCTTTTAAGCCGTTCCGTTGTTTCTACCAGTCGGTAGAATCCCGTTCAGCAAGATTACCATGAATGTCATGGGCCAAGGACCTTTGTTACTTCTGAGACCTTCAGACCAGTCGTTCGCGATCCTGGTCCCACCTGCCCTGCCCTGCATGTTTGAGATGTTTCCCTGCTCCAACACACCCGATTCAAATAAGTGGGTCGTTATGTAGCTCTCTAGAAGCCTGGTAACGAACATGCATTTGAATCAGGTGTGTTGGAGCCAAGAAACCTCTAAAAACATGCAGGACAGGGGTTCCCTGAGAACAGGGTTAAGAACCACTGATCTAAAGCATCCTGGCCTGAGGACAAGGGTTGCGAACCACTGCCTTAGACCGTCTCAGTGCCCGCTGACTTGTTGAAGATCCATATCAACTGGTTCAAGAGCCCAAATGACCATTTGACATGATAAAGGCGTGTCCTCGTTCTGTGTCCTTGTTTGTGTGTGTGTGGGTGTGCAGTGAGATTCTATTGTTGGTTAGGCAGACGTTTCCGTAGTGTAGTGGTTATCACGTTCGCCTCACACGCGAAAGGTCCCCGGTTCGAGACCGGGCAGAAACATGTCGCCTTTTATCAGCAGTCTCGTAAATAATTGATGCATTGTCGACAGTTACAAGTTTGTTGGAGTACCCTGGTGCCACATGCTCCGTCGTTTTCTGTAGAGCTTGGTAAGGGTCCAATCAGGTCTAACGCATGCAGAGCAGGGAAACCTGAGGTCCAGGATTGGGAAAGGTTGCTTTGGACAATCTCATTTGTTGCTAGCTTGCTGAAGAAGAGTATCAACTAGTTCATGAGCCGAAATGCCCATGTCAAGATTTTAAATGTGTGTCCTTGTTCTGTTTCCTTGTTACTTGCGTGTTTGTGTGTGCACTGGGCTTCTGTCTTTCAGGAGTTGGCAGTTTCCGTAGTGTAGCGGTTATCACGTTCGCTTAACACGCGAAAGGTCCCCGGTTCGAGACCGGGCGGAAACTTCTGCATCTTTCCTTGGTTTTCGTCCAATGGCGGTCCTCTCGAGAGTAGTTAATGTCCCATGTAGTCCCAATGTCCCAAGAAGTCCCATGATTCAGTGGAGTTGACATGTCATTCTTTGAAATGGGAAGTCAGCTACCCTGGTGCCACTTGTGCGGATTTGCCTTTTAAGCCGTTCCGTTGTTTCTACCAGTCGGTAGAATCCCGTTCAGCAAGATTACCATGAATGTCATGGGCCAAGGACCTTTGTTACTTCTGAGACCTTCAGACCAGTCGTTCGCAATCCTGGTCCCACCTGCCCTGCCCTGCCCTGTATGTTTGAGATGTTTCCCTGCTCCAACACACCCGATTCAAATAAGTGGGTCGTTATGTAGCTCTCTAGAAGCCTGGTAACGAACATGCATTTGAATCAGGTGTGTTGGAGCCAAGAAACCTCTAAAAACATGCAGGACAGGGGGTCCCTGAGGACAGGGTTAAGAACCACTGATCTAAAGCATGCTGGCCTGAGGACAAGGGTTGAGAACCACTGCCTTAGACCGTCTCAGTGCCCGCTGACTTGTTGAAGAACCATATCAACTGGTTCATGAGGCCAAATGCCCATTTGACATGATAAAGGCATGTCCTCGTTCTGTGTCCTTGTTTGTGTGTGTGTGGGTGTGCAGTGAGATTCTGTTGTTGGTTAGGAAGAAGTTTCCGTAGTGTAGTGGTTATCATGTTCGCCTCACACGCGAAAGGTCCCCGGTTCGAGACCGGGCGGAAACATGTCCCCGTTTATCAGCGGTCTCGTAAATAATTGATGCATTGTCGACAGTTACAAGTTTGTTGGAGTACCCTGGTGCCACATGCTCCGTCGTTTTCTGTAGAGCTTGGTAAGGGTCCAATCAGGTCTAACGCATGCAGAGCAGGGAAACCTGAGGTCCAGGATTGGGAAAGGTTGCTTTGGACAATCTCATTTGTTGCTAGCTTCCTGAAGAAGAGTATCAACTAGTTCATGAGCCGAAATGCCCATGTCAAGATTTTAAATGTGTGTCCTTGTTCTGTTTCCTTGTTACTTGCGTGTTTGTGTGTGCACAGGGCTTCTGTCTTTCAGGAGATGGCAGTTTCCGTAGTGTAGCGGTTATCAAGTTCGCTTAACACGCGAAAGGTCCCCGGTTCGAGACCGGGCGGAAACTTCTACATCTTTCCTCGGTTTTCGTCCAATGGCGATCCTCTCGAGAGTAGTTAATGTCCCATGTAGTCCCAATGTCCCAAGAAGTCCCATGATTCAGTGGAGTTGACATGTCATTCTTTGAAATGGGAAGTCAGCTACCCTGGTGCCACTTGTGCGGATTCGCCTTTTAAATGAAATAAATCATCATATAACCTACCTTATGGAACCCACAAGAGCATTTTAGGTGTCTCCCGAACAGATCCACCTTACTCTTGCTCTGCAGCGGGCAAGCATCTAT
Organism: Osmerus eperlanus; assembly: GCF_963692335.1. NCBI lineage: Eukaryota > Metazoa > Chordata > Actinopteri > Osmeriformes > Osmeridae > Osmerus > Osmerus eperlanus. Next base: position 349,463 of record NC_085028.1, on the reverse strand, counting down.
ACACTCCAGGGCTCTTTTCCATTTCTTACCACCGGGCCTTTTGCCTGTGGAAAACTGGTAGCTGCCCTGGGCATACTTTTGGCAGATGTCTCTCCAGTATGAGTCTGGCTTCCCCGTCTTGGTCATATCTGCAAACATGAGCTAAGTTAGACTAAACGACCAAGTTCTCTGTTGTGATTACATTCTCAATCAATTTAGCATAGATGTACAGTCGTGATAGTTTGCTCTGGCTATGGTACAGTAATACCAGGTCCATACCATTTTATAAAATTAATACTTCCATAGAATAATATGCTTGTACTCCAACACGTCAACTTAATTTTGTTATCTCAACAACCTGGTCAAAGTATCATCAATGTAGTCATATTTTGTACTTCTGAGGTCAAATTAAAATCAGCGGAAAAGTTGCATCTCACAGAGGGGACTGTACTATGGGGGGCAGCGAGTCTACATCGACAATTTAAATACCAGGACCGACATAAAAACATGTACATTCAAATCGTACGTCCATAGAATAATTTGCCTGTACATATCGATATTGGGTTTTTTGTTACGCTGACAAAGACCAAGTAACTACTCAATTTAGCATTGATGTATCTACTGTCTACTGTACGCGTACTGTACCACTACGTTCAGCGGATAAGTTACAGACAATAAGAATACGTTTATCGAGACAGTTAGTCTACATCGGTCAATCAACATAATTCAGAAATACATGTCGCTTATACATATAATTTGCATTTACATACCTATTTTTCTGTTGTTCTTTTCTTTTGTACGTCTTAAGAAAAAGTTCTGTGCAGTACTGGCTCTTTCACTCAGCGCGCTGATTTGTAGTCTTCTGCAGTTTTACGTCACGTCAAAATGGGGCAAAAGGGTCACATGACCCCTAGACCCACCTCTGTTCAGAATGGTTCGAAATGTGTTCGGAATTAGCAGTTGTTCAGAATATTTTCCTAATGTGGTTCGGATATTGTGAAGATGTATTTGCAGTCCAATTCTTGGCGGGTACGGCCACCTCTTCATTTACAGCACTGGGCCCACGGTGGTGAAAGAACCTTCCATTTCACAAAACATGGAGAAAAGCAGGTGACGACAGGCACAATTGTGAAAAGGAATATAGTCAGGAGCTGAGGAAGGAATCAAAGAGTTGCTGGAAAGGCAGTGGTGGAGGGGGGCACTAAATAGGAGCAGTAAGGGACAGAAGAATTTCAATTGACAAAGGTGGACATGTCATAAAGATAACTTGCCGACAAGGATGAGATTCGAACTCACGCGTGCAGAGCACAATGGATTAGCAGTCCATCGCCTTAACCACTCGGCCACCTCGTCATTTACAGCACTGGGCCCACGGTGGTGAAAGAACCTTCCATTTCACAAAACATGGAGAAAAGCAGGTGACGACAGGCACAATTGTGAAAAGGAATATAGTCAGGAGCTGAGGAAGGAATCAAAGAGTTGCTGGAAAGGCAGTGGTGGAGTGGGGCACTAAATAGGAGCAGTAAGGGACAGAAGAATTTCAATTGACAAAGGTGGACATGTCATAAAGATAACTTGCCGACGAGGATGAGATTCGAACTCACGCGTGCAGAGCACAATGGATTAGCAGTCCATCGCCTTAACCACTCGGCCACCTCGTCATTTACAGCACTGGGCCCACGGTGGTGAAAGAACCTTCCATTTCACAAAACATGGAGAAAAGCAGGTGACGAGAGGCACAATTGTGAAAAGGAATATAGTCAGGAGCTGAGGAAGGAATCAAAGAGTTGCTGGAAAGGCAGTGGTGGAGGGGGGCTCTAAATAGGAGCAGTAAGGGACAGAAGAATTTCAATTGACAAAGGTGGACATGTCATAAAGATAACTTGCTGACGAAGTTGAGATTCGAACTCACGCGTGCAGAGCACAATGGATTAGCAGTACATTGCCTTTACCACTCGGCCACCTCGTCATTTACAGCACTGGTCCCACGGTGGTGAAAGAACCTTCCATTTCACAAAACATGGAGAAAAGCAGGTGACGACAGGCACAATTGTGAAAAGGAATATAGTCAGGAGCTGAGGAAGGAATCAAAGAGTTGCTGGAAAGGCAGTGGTGGAGGGGGGCACTAAATAGGAGCAGTAAGGGACAGAAGAATTTCAATTGACAAAGGTGGACATGTCATAAAGATAACTTCCTGACGAGGATGAGAGTCGAACTCACGCGTGCAGAGCACAATGGATTAGCAGTCCATCGCCTTAACCACTCAGCCACCTCGTCATTTACAGCACTGGGCCCACGGTGGTGAAAGAACCTTCCATTTCACAAAACGAGGGGGGAAAGAGAAAAAATGGAAAGAGAAAAGGAGAAAAACAAACAAATTGTCATGTTTTTTTCTCCACTCACAACGCCTTTAAAGTTATTTTCACACGCATGTGCGCTTATTTTTATCACGTTTATCGACAACATTGACACTTTGTCTCCTCCGGGATTCGATCCGACGACGCTGTGCACCGTGGCAGCATGCACCAAAACCATGCATTAACATAATTTTTCTTTCGTATAACGTGTATATTGCTTGTATTAAGTGAGTTGTGTGAATATTGCATGTATTGTTTAAAAGCAGCCAGAACCAAAATCATTGTGTGTGTGTTAACATACTTGGCCAATAAATCTGATTTTGATGTAATTAAAGTGCTATGTGTCATTCATCCTGATTAGGGGGTTAGTTGTCCCAGATATATATATATATATTTATATATATTTAGCAACTGTCCCAGACTGCGGGGGACCAGAAGTGGGTGAACAACCTGAACTTGTTCTTCAACAGGTTTGATCAGCCCCTACCCCGGCCCAGTCACCCCGGCTGCTGCACACCTCAGGTGCACCCCCAGAACACTGCCCTACCCCCATCTCCACAGCACTCAGGTCACAGACCCCCACCGCTTTGGCTTCTCCTGCCCCATCCCTTTCATCTCACCTCTTACCCTCAGCTCCACCCCCTACAACATCAAACACTGGTGAGAAAAGTAAAGAAGAAAGTAGCAAGAAAGTATGTATTTTCATTGGCAGAGGGCTTTCCAGGAGTGCTGATATTTAATAATACATCTTTATTTTTTTGTTGTTTTCTTTTTTAGAACACCATGCAATGCACAAACACAGATATGAAAAACATAACTATATACAATACTTTACTATCTACACATTATTATACAATTTGACAAACTTTGGTCACTTTATTAAACCTGAAAGTATATATTTAACAAATATATACATCTATTTTTTTTTATTGAATTTTTTAGAACACAGAAATGAAAAACTTAACTATATACAATACTTAACTATTTACACATAACTATTATATACAGTATTTATTTATACATTTTCCTTTATTTCCCACTGGCAAGACTGGTCAACTGGTCCTTCCACTCTGCCAGGGTGAGTCCTGAGGCTGGACAGTACCACCGCCCCTTCAGCTGGGTGTGACCCGTACTTTTGTTTTTCCCCTGCCCACACTGCTTGCAAATGTACTGGTAGGTATCCCTGAACTTCTTGCGTGGAGGTTCACCCCTAGCCATCAGCTCCTCGTTCTCCTGGGCAGCTTTTTTCTGTCTCCACGTACGTTGCCTTGGCTGAACAGAGGTGCCAGGTGGTGGAGGGGCCAGGTACAGTGGATGGTCAGCAGGTGGCTGGAAGGGGGGAGGTGGCTGGAAGGGGGGAGGTGGCTGGAAGGGGAGAGGTGGCTGGAAGGGGGGAGGTGGCTGGTACGAAGGCCAGGCAGGAGATGGTGGTGGTGGCAGGTAATCCTGCTGGTACGAAGGCCAGGCAGGAGATGGTGGTGGTGGCAGGTAATCCTGCTGGTACGAGGGCCAGGCAGGAGATGGTGGTGGTGGCATGTAATCCTGCTGGTACGAGTCCCAGGCAGGAGATGGTGGTGGTGGCAGGTGACCCTGCTGGTACGAGGCCCAGGCAGGAGATGGGGGTGGTGGCAGGTTACCATGCTCATACGAGGCTGAGCCAGCAGAACCAGGCCATACGTATGACCCAGGCTGGTAGTGCTGTGCCAAGGCAGAACGAACACTGTGCCGAGGGCGTATCACTGCCTCACCCTCCCGGTTCTCTGGCTCCTCAAACACCATAGCCTCATGCCCATGCTGCACAGGAGCAGCCGGAAGAGTCTGGGCTTCAGGGAGTGAGTCCTTGGCCAGTTCAAACCGTTTGGGGAGTATGGTGCCCTGCAGCAGCATGTCCCTGTCCTTCCTCTTATCCCTCCTAAGCAGCCTAAAAGACAAAAATGCATACAGTAGCTTCAGTTAGTTCTTTTATACATAGTAGCCTATCCTCCTATGTTTAGTATTTTCTAACAAGCAAGCAGTTGAAGGTTTTTCTTGCAGTTTAATAATATAATAATATAATGTCATTGTATAGGAAAGGTGCACACGTAAAAAACAAGACTCACCAAGAAGAGATTGTTGTGTTGTTTACTGGTATCAGAACCACGTTGGTCTTCTCCAGAACAACCCTGCTGTCCTCCAGCAGCTGTTTAAGATGGCTGTAGGCCACCACAATGGACTGTGGGATGGGCAGAGTTCTACTCCTTGTGTCCTTGGGCCTGTTTGGTGCTTGCTGAAACTCTTTTAAAAGTCTCAGGCAAACACATTCGCTGACCCTGTGGACTTCGGGGTCCTGGGCTGCCTGCCCGTGAGTCATGAACAGTCTGTGGGAAAGAAGGATGATATGGTCCGGACTTTAAACAAGGCTGTAAACTAAAAAAAATAATAATAGCAACAACCTGTCACCTGTGAACAGCCCAATTTACCCCCCACAAACTAATATAATCACAAAATAATTTTTTCAATCCTGGTTTGACGCAGTACAGCCTTCTGATTCAATGATTTGTAATGAACCAAAATGATGAAGAATTGTGTCAAATCACCTCTCTGCCGCCTGCTGTCCAGGAGCAGAGCCACTCGGCTTCCTGGGCGCTCTCCAAGGTCTTCTTCCTCGCTTTCTGGCCGAACCTCAAAGGTTCCTTGTCCATAGCAGGGAGAGCCATGTAAAGATGGACTATGTCAGCCTCCTCTTTTGATGACAAGGCAGTGATGGTTCGGTTCAGGCCAAGAAGGTAGGCTGCCAGGTCATCAACCGCATCCCAGCCCAAGACACCTCTGGAATCACATCGGCTATTCTAAAAAGTGATAATCATGAAAAAAACACATGTAAATGAATGTGTCAATTTCTTTGAACTATTTGAGCAATGTTGACCTTTTTTCTCTCTCCATAAAATGTAATACTTGACGTTTTACTTGACAAACGTATGATACTTGTGGCATATCATTAGCGAACTTGTTACATATCTTGTTTTTGAGAAAGGTGTTACATTACCTGGTCTGATGTGCTGTCTTGTGTGTCGTCTTCCTCCACAATGATGTCCTCATCCATGGATCTGGGTCCACTGTCACCCTCCAGTGTCACCTGGGCCTCCACGGCACATATTGGAGGATCAGGATCACCTACCCTAAGGTCAGCTACCTGGCACACCGTGACGTCAGGTTCACCCCCGTCGTCCTCGAGCTCCTCTGTGGGGATCTCTGGCAGCTGCTGTGGAACCAGCAGGTCGCCTCTATTGGACTGGGCCAACAGGTACTCCACAGCAATGCGCTCGCCTGTAACACATAGTGTTTAAACACATAGTTAAAGAAGAGGAAAGGACACAAACACAGACACAGACACATCTCCTACATGTAGAGCCCGATCTTCACTCCCACGTCCTCTGAGGAGGGGTGGAGGTGGCAGAGAAAAGAAAAGTGGGAGAGGAAGTAATACTCAAATGCTCAGTGCTGATCTGAGAGCTATCTTACCAGTAGGTTTTCCAGGTGGGGTGGTTAGTGGGTGATCATTCTGGAACCAGAGAACAACCAAGGACCCGCTGGCTCATGCTGTTTAGGTGAGACATCAAGCGAACATCAAATGTCCTCAGGGTTGATGCCCCCACCACAGCTACAGCTTCCTTTGCCCGGTTCATGTTCCACCTCGATACCCCCTCCAGCATGTACATTTGTGTGTGCAATGCATTGCATCGAAAGCCTAAGAAAAAAAATACTCAGGTTAGGTCAACCATTATTATGAAGTCAATACATATTAACACCTATTAAATACAAAGTGACAATTACATTGTTATTTGAATAATTCAAGTGCATACTATGTCATAACACAGACTTTTTTTTAAGATAAGCATACGGCAAGTTAACATTTTGAATTTACCTGGAACAAAAGCACACTGGTGGCGGTGAAAACTCTCGAGGGAGGAGGACCCCCTCCCACACCTGAGGACGTCAAGGACTTTGCCACCCTTCTGCAGTGTCCCTGTCTTTGTGTACAACTCCACCCCTGCAGGGTCCTGGATGCACTCCAGGTGCTTCTGCTGCACCTCCCACACATGGTGCATGCTGTCAGGGTTCACTAGACGCAGCCCCGTGGTGTCAGTCAGCTCCCACATCGATTCGAGCAGCCCCGAAATCATGACCCGGATTTCCTCCACTGCACGGGTCCTCTGCCTGCAGTGCTTTGCCATTTCACCAGTGCTGATACTGGCCAAGAGCAGTGCCTCAGTGGGAGCATTTCCGCCATGGCTGCTCTTCCACTCCCCTTTCTTGGCCTCCTTAAGCCGTTGCACATCCTCCTGATCCCACTCAAAGATACAGGCGGAAAGTTTGGAGCAAAAGGTACCGTAGAGAGGGTGGTGCTCAGTAGTGAGGCCGCAGTTAAACCTTCGCATGAAGTGGAAGACGTCTAAACGGACGACAAACTTCCATGGTCGAAAGAGTCTCAGCACTGACGACACACCTGTGAAAGACAAACATTGATTATTACAGACGTGATCATCTATTTTTTGGGCAATTACATTACATTGTTAGTTTATAGATTACTATCACCATTTTTCTCTTTTTTTAACATCATAATTAACTTTAGTTAATTACATACTGTCATCTGCAATGTATATTTCATAAAGTAACAATTTCAGCATCCCACCTGACTGGCTGCAGCAGTCCCGGTCAACATAGATAGCCTCAGGCTCAGCTTGTCCAGCATTCTCATAACGTGTGACGATGCCCTGGCACAACTCTTCCAGCCCTGCACCTTCACCTGTCGTCAGAACACTGTTCAGAACCTGGCCAAGCTCGTTGCCGATGTTGGACATCCATGCAGCGGTGTCCCCTATACTGCCAGCCAGCTTCTTGGTGATCTCAAAAACAAACAAAAACAGAACGTTCTAAAAAAAACTCTACAAACTTACTAAAATTAATACTATTTCATCATTAGGATGATAAAGTAAACTATTTATATCCATTCCAATTGGTTAACATCAGAGTAAATAAAATTAATGCTAAAACCCTCACCTTCTTTGTAGAGTCCATCTTCAGAATTCTACCATAGGTAGAGGTGATCACCCCCTTCATCTCTTCCAGGTGGCTGAGGATGTCGTTGGAGTGGACCGTCTCAAACCACTGGGCAAGTGGAAGGGGCCTGAAGGGTGGAGGAGGAAGATGGACAGCTGCAGAAGAGACGAAGGTAGCCATCTTCAAATGAAGCTCACAGTCAGACAGGTAGCGGATGGTCTGACGTGCCCACTCCTCGCTGTGTGCTTCCTCTACTGCAGACTGGAGGTAGGAGGAACTGTTCCCACTGGTCCTTGGCTTCAGGAAAGTCATACACTTCCTATCCAGGGCTAGCTGTGTAGTGAGGACAGCGGGAAACAGGCTCCTATGTGCCACATCCAGTTGAGCAAGGATTTCCTGGCTCCATGGGCAGACCGGCAGCATACACTTGCTGCAACGTGGATAGTCCCCTCCCACAAGGTAGTAGCGGGTATCCACATCTATCACCTCCCTCACCTTCGGGTAGATCCCTGAGTGGTGCATTTTCCGGTCACACCGCGTGCATTTCAGAGGAATCCCCCACATCCTCATTGGTGCCCAGAGGAACATCCTCTGCCGGAAGTGCCACCCGGGCTCGGGAGGAGACGGTTTGTGCTGCAGTGGTGGATGAAACCTGCACGCCTCCATTTTCTGCCTCAGCTGACCTGTAGGCTCATAGAGGACCTTGGCAATCCACACCCGATCTGCTGGCTGTATAACCTTTTTGAATTGATTGGGGAGAAAAGCTTCCCAATCAATGGAAGCTGGCCTAAGTGGAGTTTGAGGAGTGTGGCGTGGCGTGCTGGAGCAACCTGTTGGAGGAGGGAGCAGAGATGTAGTTGTCGGCGGAGATGGTGTGGGCTGTAGAGATGGTGTGGCCGTTAGCCGTGGAGATGGTGTGGGCTGCGGAGATGGTGTGGTCCACGGAGATGGCGTGGCCGTTAGCCGTGGAGATGGTGTGGGCCTTAGAGATGGTGTGGGCCTTGGAGATGGTGTGGGCCTTGGAGATGGTGTGGGCCCTGGAGATTGTGTGGGCCGCGGAGATGGTGTGGGCCGCGGAGATGGTGTGGGCCATGGAGATGGTGTGGGCCCTGGAGATGGTGTGGGCCCTGGAGATGGTGTGGGCCGCGGAGATGGTGTGGGCCCTGGAGATGGTGTGGCCCCTGGAGATGGTGTGGGCCGCGGAGATGGTGTGGGCCGCGGAGATGGTGTGGCCGTTAGCCGCGGAGATGGTGTTGGCCGTGGGGATGGTGTGGTGGAGCTACCTGTTGAAGTTGGCGATGGAGGTTGAGCCAACCAGGATAAATAATGGAACTGTTCTATATGCTCCAACAGGCCAACAGAACCTTGGACCTTGGCCCCACAGGTGTCACATGTCTCCTCTACATGGCGGTCAGAAAGGTGCATGGAGAATTTTTCTGCCTTCACAACCTGATTGCACTGACAGCACTTTACTGTTCTGTCTGCACTGGTGCCTCCGCCTGCCTGCCTTGAGCCTCCACCTGCCTCATAGGAGCCTCCACCTGCCTGACTGGAGCCTTCTCCTGCCTGACTGGAGCCTTCTCCTGCCTGACTGGAGCCTTCTCCTGCCTGACTGGAGCCTTCACCTGCCTCACAAAAGCCTTCTCCTGCCTGCCTGGAGCCTCCACCTGCCTGCCTGGAGCCTCCACCTGCCTCATAGGAGCCTCCACCTGCCTCTGATGCATCTGACTGAAGGGGGGAGGCAGGATTTCAAGTACAAAAGAGGCTCATGCTACTTGTAATAAATAATTTCACCAATGATCCTACACTGTTAGTTTTATCCAAATTTGTGCACATAGGGTATGATCCATCAAATAATCGACTTCATGCTACAGCAACTTATCATCACTTAAATGAAATAAATCATCATATAACCTACCTTATGGAACCCACAAGAGCATTTTAGGTGTCTCCCGAACAGATCCACCTTACTCTTGCTCTGCAGCGGGCAAGCATCTATACACTCCAGGGCTCTTTTCCATTTCTTACCACCGGGCCTTTTGCCTGTGGAAAACTGGTAGCTGCCCTGGGCATACTTTTGGCAGATGTCTCTCCAGTATGAGTCTGGCTTCCCCGTCTTGGTCATATCTGCAAACATGAGCATGATGATGACATGATGATTCTCAATCAATTTAGCATAGATGTACAGTCACGACTGTACATCTATGCTAAATTGATTGAGCCATAGTTTAGTTTGCATAGCCATAGTTTGCTCTGGCTATGGTACAGTAATACCAGGTCCATACCATTTTATAAAATTAATACTTCCATAGAATAATATGCTTGTACTCCAACACGTCAACTTAATTTTGTTATCTCAACAACCTGGTCAAAGTATCATCAATGTAGTCATATTTTGTACTTCTGAGGTCAAATTAAAATCAGCGGAAAAGTTGCATCTCACAGAGGGGACTGTACTATGGGGGGCAGCGAGTCTACATCGACAATTTAAATACCAGGACCGACATAAAAACATGTACATTCAAATCGTACGTCCATAGAATAATTTGCCTGTACATATCGATATTGGTTTTTTTGTTACGCTGACAAAGACCAAGTAACTACCAAGTAATTACTAAGTAATTTAGCATTGATGTATCTACTGTCTACTGTACGCGTACTGTACCACTACGTTCAGCGGATAAGTTACAGACAATAAGAATACGTTTATCGAGACAGTTAGTCTACATCGGTCAATCACCATAATTCAGAAATACATGTCGCTTATACATATAATTTGCATTTACATACCTATTTTTCTGTTGTTCTTTTCTTTTGTACGTCTTAAGAAAAAGTTCTGTGCAGTACTGGCTCTTTCACTCAGCGCGCTGATTTGTAGTCTTCTGCAGTTTTACGAGTTTTTCGAACTCACGCGTGCAGAGCACAATGGATTAGCAGTCCATCGCCTTAACCACTCCGCCACCTCGTCATTTACAGCACTGGGCCCACGGTGGTGAAAGAACCTTCCATTTCACAAAACATGGAGAAAAGCAGGTGACGACAGGCACAATTGTGAAAAGGAATATAGTCAGGAGCTGAGGAAGGAATCAAACAGTTGCTGGAAAGGCAGTGGTGGAGGGGGGCTCTAAATAGGAGCAGTAAGGGACAGAAGAATTTTAATTGACAAAGGTGGACATGTCATGACGATAACTTGCCAACGAAGTTGAGATTCGAACTCACGCGTGCAGAGCACAATGGATCAGCAGTCCATTGCCTTTACCACTCTGCCATCTCGTCATTTACAGCACTGGGCCCACGGTGGTGAAAGAACCTTCCATTTCACAAAACATGGAGACAAGCAGGTGACGACAGGCACAATTGTGAAAAGGAATATAGTCAGGAGCTGAGGAAGGAATCAAAGAGTTGCTGGAAAGGCAGTGGTGGAGGGGGGCTCTAAATAGGAGCAGTAAGGGACAGAAGAATTTTAATTGACAAAGGTGGACATGTCATGACGATAACTTGCCAACGAAGTTGAGATTCGAACTCACGCGTGCAGAGCACAATGGATCAGCAGTCCATTGCCTTTACCACTCTGCCACCTCGTCATTTACAGCACTGGGCCCACGGTGGTGAAAGAACCTTCCATTTCACAAAACATGGAGACAAGCAGGTGACGACAGGCACAATTGTGAAAAGGAATATTGTCATGAGCTGAGGAAGGAATCAAAGAGTTTCTGGAAAGGCAGTGGTGGAGGGGGGCACTAAATAGGAGCAGTAAGGGACAGAAGAATTTTAATTGACAAAGGTGGACATGTCATGACGATAACTTGCCAACGAAGTTGAGATTCGAACTCACGCGTGCTGAGCACAATGGATTAGCAGTCCATTGCCTTTACCACTCGGCCACCTCGTCATTTATAGCACTGGTCCCACGGTGGTGAAAGAACCTTCCATTTCACAAAACATGGAGAAAAGCAGGTGACGACAGGCACAATTGTGAAAAGGAATATAGTCAGGAGCTGAGGAAGGAATCAAAGAGTTGCTGGAAAGGCAGTGGTGGAGGGGGGCACTAAATAGGAGCAGTAAGGGACAGAAGAACTTCAATTGACAAAGGTGGACATGTCATGACTATAACTTGCCGACGAGGATGAGATTCGAACTCACGCGTGCAGAGCACAATGGATTAGCAGTGCATCGCCTTAACCACTCGGCCACCTCGTCATTTACAGCACTGGGCCCACGGTGGTGAAAGAACCTTCCATTTCACAAAACATGGAGAAAAGCAGGTGACGACAGGCACAATTGTGAAAAGGAATATAGTCAGGAGCTGAGGAAGGAATCAAAGAGTTGCTGGAAAGGCAGTGGTGTAGGGGGGCTCTAAATAGGAGCAGTAAGGGACATAAGAATTTTAATTGACAAAGGTGGACATGTCATGACGATAACTTGCCAACGAAGTTGAGATTCGAACTCACGCGTGCGGAGCACAATGGATTAGCAGTCCATTGCCTTTACCACTCGGCCACCTCGTCATTTACAGCACTGGTCCCACGGTGGTGAAAGAACCTTCCATTTCACAAAACATGGAGAAAAGCAGGTGACGACAGGCACAATTGTGAAAAGGAATATAGTCAGGAGCTGAGGAAGGAATCAAAGAGTTGCTGGAAAGGCAGTGGTGGAGGGGGGCACTAAATAGGAGCAGTAAGGGACAGAAGAATTTCAATTGACAAAGGTAGACATGTCATAAAGATAACTTGCCTAAGAGGATGAGATTCGAACTCACGCGTGCAGAGCACAATGGATTAGCAGTCCATCGCCTTAACCACTCCGCCACCTCGTCATTTACAGCACTGGGCCCACGGTGGTGAAAGAACCTTCCATTTCACAAAACATGGAGAAAAGCAGGTGACGACAGGCACAATTGTGAAAAGGAATATAGTCAGGAGCTGAGGAAGGAATCAAAGAGTTGCTGGAAAGGCAGTGGTGGAGGGGGGCTCTAAATAGGAGCAGTAAGGGACAGAAGAATTTTAATTGACAAAGGTGGACATGTCATGACGATAACTTGCCAACGAAGTTGAGATTCGAACTCACGCGTGCAGAGCACAATGGATCAGCAGTCCATTGCCTTTACCACTCTGCCACCTCGTCATTTACAGCACTGGGCCCACGGTGGTGAAAGAACCTTCCATTTCACAAAACATGGAGACAAGCAGGTGACGACAGGCACAATTGTGAAAAGGAATATTGTCATGAGCTGAGGAAGGAATCAAAGAGTTTCTGGAAAGGCAGTGGTGGAGGGGGGCACTAAATAGGAGCAGTAAGGGACAGAAGAATTTTAATTGACAAAGGTGGACATGTCATGACGATAACTTGCCAACGAAGTTGAGATTCGAACTCACGCGTGCTGAGCACAATGGATTAGCAGTCCATTGCCTTTACCACTCGGCCACCTCGTCATTTATAGCACTGGTCCCACGGTGGTGAAAGAACCTTCCATTTCACAAAACATGGAGAAAAGCAGGTGACGACAGGCACAATTGTGAAAAGGAATATAGTCAGGAGCTGAGGAAGGAATCAAAGAGTTGCTGGAAAGGCAGTGGTGGAGGGGGGCACTAAATAGGAGCAGTAAGGGACAGAAGAACTTCAATTGACAAAGGTGGACATGTCATGACTATAACTTGCCGACGAGGATGAGATTCGAACTCACGCGTGCAGAGCACAATGGATTAGCAGTGCATCGCCTTAACCACTCGGCCACCTCGTCATTTACAGCACTGGGCCCACGGTGGTGAAAGAACCTTCCATTTCACAAAACATGGAGAAAAGCAGGTGACGACAGGCACAATTGTGAAAAGGAATATAGTCAGGAGCTGAGGAAGGAATCAAAGAGTTGCTGGAAAGGCAGTGGTGGAGGGGGGCTCTAAATAGGAGCAGTAAGGGACATAAGAATTTTAATTGACAAAGGTGGACATGTCATGACGATAACTTGCCAACGAAGTTGAGATTCGAACTCACGCGTGCAGAGCACAATGGATTAGCAGTCCATTGCCTTTACCACTCGGCCACCTCGTCATTTACAGCACTGGTCCAACGGTGGTGAAAGAACCTTCCATTTCACAAAACATGGAGAAAAGCAGGTGACGACAGGCACAATTGTGAAAAGGAATATAGTCAGGAGCTGAGGAAGGAATCAAAGAGTTGCTGGAAAGGCAGTGGTGGAGGGGGGCACTAAATAGGAGCAGTAAGGGACAGAAGAATTTCAATTGACAAAGGTGGACATGTCATAAAGATAACTTGCCTAAGAGGATGAGATTCGAACTCACGCGTGCAGAGCACAATGGATTAGCAGTCCATCGCCTTAACCACTCCGCCACCTCGTCATTTACAGCACTGGGCCCACGGTGGTGAAAGAACCTTCCATTTCACAAAACATGGAGAAAAGCAGGTGACGACAGGCACAATTGTGAAAAGGAATATAGTCAGGAGCTGAGGAAGGAATCAAAGAGTTGCTGGAAAGGCAGTGGTGGAGGGGGGCTCTAAATAGGAGCAGTAAGGGACAGAAGAATTTTAATTGACAAAGGTGGACATGTCATGACGATAACTTGCCAACGAAGTTGAGATTCGAACTCACGCGTGCAGAGATCAATGGATCAGCAGTCCATTGCCTTTACCACTCTGCCACCTCGTCATTTACAGCACTGGGCCCACGGTGGTGAAAGAACCTTCCATTTCACAAAACATGGAGACAAGCAGGTGACGACAGGCACAATTGTGAAAAGGAATATAGTCATGAGCTGAGGAAGGAATCAAAGAGTTTCTGGAAAGGCAGTGGTGGAGGGGGGCACTAAATAGGAGCAGTAAGGGACAGAAGAATTTTAATTGACAAAGGTGGACATGTCATGACGATAACTTGCCAACGAAGTTGAGATTCGAACTCACGCGTGCGGAGCACAATGGATTAGCAGTCCATTGCCTTTACCACTCGGCCACCTCGTCATTTACAGCACTGGTCCCACGGTGGTGAAAGAACCTTCCATTTCACAAAACATGGAGAAAAGCAGGTGACGACAGGCACAATTGTGAAAAGGAATATAGTCAGGAGCTGAGGAAGGAATCAAAGAGTTGCTGGAAAGGCAGTGGTGGAGGGGGGCACTAAATAGGAGCAGTAAGGGACAGAAGAATTTCAATTGACAAAGGTGGACATGTCATAAAGATAACATGCCTAAGAGGATGAGATTCGAACTCACGCGTGCAGAGCACAATGGATTAGCAGTCCATCCCCTTAACCACTCCGCCACCTCGTCATTTACAGCACTGGGCCCACGGTGGTGAAAGAACCTTCCATTTCACAAAACATGGAGAAAAGCAGGTGACGACAGGCACAATTGTGAAAAGGAATATAGTCAGGAGCTGAGGAAGGAATCAAAGAGTTGCTGGAAAGGCAGTGGTGGAGGGGGGCACTAAACAGGAGCAGTAAGGGTTGAGGGACAGAAGAATTTAAATTGACAAAGGTGGACATGTCATGACTATAACTTGCCGACGAGGATGAGAGTCGAAGTCACGCGTGCAGAGCACAATGGATTAGCAGTCCATCGCCTTAACCACTCGGCCACCTCGTCATTTACAGCACTGGGCCCACGGTGGTGAAAGAACCTTCCATTTCACAAAACATGGAGAAAAGCAGGTGACGACAGGCACAATTGTGAAAAGGAATATAGTCAGGAGCTGAGGAAGGAATCAAAGAGTTGCTGGAAAGGCAGTGGTGGAGGGGGGCACTAAATAGGAGCAGTAAGGGACAGAAGAATTTCAATTGACAAAGGTGGACATGTCATGACGATAACTTGCCGACGAGGATGAGAGTCGAACTCACGCGTGCAGAGCACAATGGATTAGCAGTCCATCGCCTTAACCACTCGGCCACCTCGTCATTTACAGCACTGGGCCCACGGTGGTGAAAGAACCTTCCATTTCACAAAACATGGAGAAAAGCAGGTGACGACAGGCACAATTGTGAAAAGGAATATAGTCAGGAGCTGAGGAAGGAATCAAAGAGTTGCTGGAAAGAAAGTGGTGGAGGGGGGCACTAAATAGGAGCAGTAAGGGTTGAGGGACAGAAGAATTTCAATTGACAAAGGTGGACATGTCATGACTATAACTTGCCGACGAGGATGAGATTCGAACTCACGCGTGCAGAGCACAATGTATTAGCAGTCCATCGCCTTAAAAACTCGGCCACCTCGTCATTTACAGCACTGGGCCCACGGTGGTGAAAGAACCTTCCATTTCACAAAACATGGAGAAAAGCAGGTGACGACAGGCACAATTGTGAAAAGGAATATAGTCAGGAGCTGAGGAAGGAATCAAAGAGTTGCTGGAAAGGCAGTGGTGGAGGGGGGCACTAAATAGGAGCAGTAAGGGACAGAAGAATTTCAATTGACAAAGGTGGACATGTCATAAAGATAACTTGCCTAAGAGGATGAGATTCGAACTCACGCGTGCAGAGCACAATGGATTAGCAGTCCATCGCCTTAACCACTCCGCCACCTCGTCATTTACAGCACTGGGCCCACGGTGGTGAAAGAACCTTCCATTTCACAAAACATGGAGAAAAGCAGGTGACGACAGGCACAATTGTGAAAAGGAATATAGTCAGGAGCTGAGGAAGGAATCAAAGAGTTGCTGGAAAGGCAGTGGTGGAGGGGGGCTCTAAATAGGAGCAGTAAGGGACAGAAGAATTTTAATTGACAAAGGTGGACATGTCATGACGATAACTTGCCAACGAAGTTGAGATTCGAACTCACGCGTGCAGAGATCAATGGATCAGCAGTCCATTGCCTTTACCACTCTGCCACCTCGTCATTTACAGCACTGGGCCCACGGTGGTGAAAGAACCTTCCATTTCACAAAACATGGAGACAAGCAGGTGACGACAGGCACAATTGTGAAAAGGAATATAGTCATGAGCTGAGGAAGGAATCAAAGAGTTTCTGGAAAGGCAGTGGTGGAGGGGGGCACTAAATAGGAGCAGTAAGGGACAGAAGAATTTTAATTGACAAAGGTGGACATGTCATGACGATAACTTGCCAACGAAGTTGAGATTCGAACTCACGCGTGCGGAGCACAATGGATTAGCAGTCCATTGCCTTTACCACTCGGCCACCTCGTCATTTACAGCACTGGTCCCACGGTGGTGAAAGAACCTTCCATTTCACAAAACATGGAGAAAAGCAGGTGACGACAGGCACAATTGTGAAAAGGAATATAGTCAGGAGCTGAGGAAGGAATCAAAGAGTTGCTGGAAAGGCAGTGGTGGAGGGGGGCACTAAATAGGAGCAGTAAGGGACAGAAGAATTTCAATTGACAAAGGTGGACATGTCATAAAGATAACATGCCTAAGAGGATGAGATTCGAACTCACGCGTGCAGAGCACAATGGATTAGCAGTCCATCCCCTTAACCACTCCGCCACCTCGTCATTTACAGCACTGGGCCCACGGTGGTGAAAGAACCTTCCATTTCACAAAACATGGAGAAAAGCAGGTGACGACAGGCACAATTGTGAAAAGGAATATAGTCAGGAGCTGAGGAAGGAATCAAAGAGTTGCTGGAAAGGCAGTGGTGGAGGGGGGCACTAAACAGGAGCAGTAAGGGTTGAGGGACAGAAGAATTTAAATTGACAAAGGTGGACATGTCATGACGATAACTTGCCGACGAGGATGAGAGTCGAAGTCACGCGTGCAGAGCACAATGGATTAGCAGTCCATCGCCTTAACCACTCGGCCACCTCGTCATTTACAGCACTGGGCCCACGGTGGTGAAAGAACCTTCCATTTCACAAAACATGGAGAAAAGCAGGTGACGACAGGCACAATTGTGAAAAGGAATATAGTCAGGAGCTGAGGAAGGAATCAAAGAGTTGCTGGAAAGGCAGTGGTGGAGGGGGGCACTAAATAGGAGCAGTAAGGGACAGAAGAATTTCAATTGACAAAGGTGGACATGTCATGACGATAACTTGCCGACGAGGATGAGAGTCGAACTCACGCGTGCAGAGCACAATGGATTAGCAGTCCATCGCCTTAACCACTCGGCCACCTCGTCATTTACAGCACTGGGCCCACGGTGGTGAAAGAACCTTCCATTTCACAAAACATGGAGAAAAGCAGGTGACGACAGGCACAATTGTGAAAAGGAATATAGTCAGGAGCTGAGGAAGGAATCAAAGAGTTGCTGGAAAGAAAGTGGTGGAGGGGGGCACTAAATAGGAGCAGTAAGGGTTGAGGGACAGAAGAATTTCAATTGACAAAGGTGGACATGTCATGACTATAACTTGCCGACGAGGATGAGATTCGAACTCACGCGTGCAGAGCACAATGTATTAGCAGTCCATCGCCTTAAAAACTCGGCCACCTCGTCATTTACAGCACTGGGCCCACGGTGGTGAAAGAACCTTCCATTTCACAAAACATGGAGAAAAGCAGGTGACGACAGGCACAATTGTGAAAAGGAATATAGTCAGGAGCTGAGGAAGGAATCAAAGAGTTGCTGGAAAGGCAGTGGTGGAGGGGGGCTCTAAATAGGAGCAGTAAGGGACAGAAGAATTTTAATTGACAAAGGTGGACATGTCATGACGATAACTTGCCAACGAAGTTGAGATTCGAACTCACGCGTGCAGAGCACAATGGATCAGCAGTCCATTGCCTTTACCACTCTGCCACCTCGTCATTTACAGCACTGGGCCCACGGTGGTGAAAGAACCTTCCATTTCACAAAACATGGAGACAAGCAGGTGACGACAGGCACAATTGTGAAAAGGAATATTGTCATGAGCTGAGGAAGGAATCAAAGAGTTTCTGGAAAGGCAGTGGTGGAGGGGGGCACTAAATAGGAGCAGTAAGGGACAGAAGAATTTTAATTGACAAAGGTGGACATGTCATGACGATAACTTGCCAACGAAGTTGAGATTCGAACTCACGCGTGCTGAGCACAATGGATTAGCAGTCCATTGCCTTTACCACTCGGCCACCTCGTCATTTATAGCACTGGTCCCACGGTGGTGAAAGAACCTTCCATTTCACAAAACATGGAGAAAAGCAGGTGACGACAGGCACAATTGTGAAAAGGAATATAGTCAGGAGCTGAGGAAGGAATCAAAGAGTTGCTGGAAAGGCAGTGGTGGAGGGGGGCACTAAATAGGAGCAGTAAGGGACAGAAGAACTTCAATTGACAAAGGTGGACATGTCATGACTATAACTTGCCGACGAGGATGAGATTCGAACTCACGCGTGCAGAGCACAATGGATTAGCAGTGCATCGCCTTAACCACTCGGCCACCTCGTCATTTACAGCACTGGGCCCACGGTGGTGAAAGAACCTTCCATTTCACAAAACATGGAGAAAAGCAGGTGACGACAGGCACAATTGTGAAAAGGAATATAGTCAGGAGCTGAGGAAGGAATCAAAGAGTTGCT
The DNA here is from genome assembly GCF_963692335.1 of Osmerus eperlanus. NCBI lineage: Eukaryota > Metazoa > Chordata > Actinopteri > Osmeriformes > Osmeridae > Osmerus > Osmerus eperlanus. Next base: position 330,644 of record NC_085028.1, on the reverse strand, counting down.
GGAAAGGCAGTGGTGGAGGGGGGCTCTAAATAGGAGCAGTAAGGGACATAAGAATTTTAATTGACAAAGGTGGACATGTCATGACGATAACTTGCCAACGAAGTTGAGATTCGAACTCACGCGTGCGGAGCACAATGGATTAGCAGTCCATTGCCTTTACCACTCGGCCACCTCGTCATTTACAGCACTGGTCCCACGGTGGTGAAAGAACCTTCCATTTCACAAAACATGGAGAAAAGCAGGTGACGACAGGCACAATTGTGAAAAGGAATATAGTCAGGAGCTGAGGAAGGAATCAAAGAGTTGCTGGAAAGGCAGTGGTGGAGGGGGGCACTAAATAGGAGCAGTAAGGGACAGAAGAATTTCAATTGACAAAGGTGGACATGTCATAAAGATAACTTGCCTAAGAGGATGAGATTCGAACTCACGCGTGCAGAGCACAATGGATTAGCAGTCCATCGCCTTAACCACTCCGCCACCTCGTCATTTACAGCACTGGGCCCACGGTGGTGAAAGAACCTTCCATTTCACAAAACATGGAGAAAAGCAGGTGACGACAGGCACAATTGTGAAAAGGAATATAGTCAGGAGCTGAGGAAGGAATCAAAGAGTTGCTGGAAAGGCAGTGGTGGAGGGGGGCTCTAAATAGGAGCAGTAAGGGACAGAAGAATTTTAATTGACAAAGGTGGACATGTCATGACGATAACTTGCCAACGAAGTTGAGATTCGAACTCACGCGTGCAGAGCACAATGGATCAGCAGTCCATTGCCTTTACCACTCTGCCACCTCGTCATTTACAGCACTGGGCCCACGGTGGTGAAAGAACCTTCCATTTCACAAAACATGGAGACAAGCAGGTGACGACAGGCACAATTGTGAAAAGGAATATAGTCATGAGCTGAGGAAGGAATCAAAGAGTTTCTGGAAAGGCAGTGGTGGAGGGGGGCACTAAATAGGAGCAGTAAGGGACAGAAGAATTTTAATTGACAAAGGTGGACATGTCATGACGATAACTTGCCAACAAAGTTGAGATTCGAACTCACGCGTGCGGAGCACAATGGATTAGCAGTCCATTGCCTTTACCACTCGGCCACCTCGTCATTTACAGCACTGGTCCCACGGTGGTGAAAGAACCTTCCATTTCACAAAACATGGAGAAAAGCAGGTGACGACAGGCACAATTGTGAAAAGGAATATAGTCAGGAGCTGAGGAAGGAATCAAAGAGTTGCTGGAAAGGCAGTGGTGGAGGGGGGCACTAAATAGGAGCAGTAAGGGACAGAAGAATTTCAATTGACAAAGGTGGACATGTCATAAAGATAACATGCCTAAGAGGATGAGATTCGAACTCACGCGTGCAGAGCACAATGGATTAGCAGTCCATCGCCTTAACCACTCGGCCACCTCGTCATTTACAGCACTGGGCCCACGGTGGTGAAAGAACCTTCCATTTCACAAAACATGGAGAAAAGCAGGTGACGACAGGCACAATTGTGAAAAGGAATATAGTCAGGAGCTGAGGAAGGAATCAAAGAGTTGCTGGAAAGAAAGTGGTGGAGGGGGGCACTAAATAGGAGCAGTAAGGGTTGAGGGACAGAAGAATTTCAATTGACAAAGGTGGACATGTCATGACTATAACTTGCCGACGAGGATGAGATTCGAACTCACGCGTGCAGAGCACAATGTATTAGCAGTCCATCGCCTTAAAAACTCGGCCACCTCGTCATTTACAGCACTGGGCCCACGGTGGTGAAAGAACCTTGCATTTCACAAAACATGGAGAAAAGCAGGTGACGACAGGCACAATTGTGAAAAGGAATATAGTCAGGAGCTGAGGAAGGAATCAAAGAGTTGCTGGAAAGGCAGTGGTGGAGGGGGGCACTAAATAGGAGCAGTAAGGGACAGAAGAATTTCAATTGACAAAGGTGGACATGTCATGACGATAACTTGCCGACGAGGATGAGAGTCGAAGTCACGCGTGCAGAGCACAATGGATTAGCAGTCCATCGCCTTAACCACTCGGCCACCTCGTCATTTACAGCACTGGGCCCACGGTGGTGAAAGAACCTTCCATTTCACAAAACATGGAGACAAGCAGGTGACGACAGGCACAATTGTGAAAAGGAATATAGTCATGAGCAGAGGAAGGAATCAAAGAGTTTCTGGAAAGTCAGTGGTGGAGGGGGGCACTAAATAGGAGCAGTAAGGGTTGAGGGACAGAATAATTTTAATTGACAAAGGTGGACATGTCATGACGATAACTTGCCAACGAAGTTGAGATTCGAACTCACGCATGCAGAGCACAATGGATTAGCAGTCCATTGCCTTTACCACTCGGCCACCTCGTCATTTACAGCACTGGTCCCACGGTGGTGAAAGAACCTTCCATTTCACAAAACATGGAGAAAAGCAGGTGACGACAGGCACAATTGTGAAAAGGAATATAGTCAGGAGCTGAGGAAGGAATCAAAGAGTTGCTGGAAAGGCAGTGGTGGAGGGGGGCACTAAATAGGAGCAGTAAGGGACAGAAGAATTTCAATTGACAAAGGTGGACATGTCATAAAGATAACTTGCCTAAGAGGATGAGATTCGAACTCACGCGTGCAGAGCACAATGGATTAGCAGTCCATCGCCTTAACCACTCCGCCACCTCGTCATTTACAGCACTGGGCCCACGGTGGTGAAAGAACCTTCCATTTCACAAAACATGGAGAAAAGCAGGTGACGACAGGCACAATTGTGAAAAGGAATATAGTCAGGAGCTGAGGAAGCAATCAAAGAGTTGCTGGAAAGGCAGTGGTGGAGGGGGGCTCTAAATAGGAGCAGTAAGGGACAGAAGAATTTTAATTGACAAAGGTGGACATGTCATGACGATAACTTGCCAACGAAGTTGAGATTCGAACTCACGCGTGCAGAGCACAATGGATCAGCAGTCCATTGCCTTTACCACTCTGCCACCTCGTCATTTACAGCACTGGGCCCACGGTGGTGAAAGAACCTTCCATTTCACAAAACATGGAGACAAGCAGGTGACGACAGGCATAATTGTGAAAAGGAATATAGTCATGAGCTGAGGAAGGAATCAAAGAGTTTCTGGAAAGGCAGTGGTGGAGGGGGGCACTAAATAGGAGCAGTAAGGGACAGAAGAATTTTAATTGACAAAGGTGGACATGTCATGACGATAACTTGCCAACAAAGTTGAGATTCGAACTCACGCGTGCGGAGCACAATGGATTAGCAGTCCATTGCCTTTACCACTCGGCCACCTCGTCATTTACAGCACTGGTCCCACGGTGGTGAAAGAACCTTCCATTTCACAAAACATGGAGAAAAGCAGGTGACGACAGGCACAATTGTGAAAAGGAATATAGTCAGGAGCTGAGGAAGGAATCAAAGAGTTGCTGGAAAGGCAGTGGTGGAGGGGGGCACTAAATAGGAGCAGTAAGGGACAGAAGAATTTCAATTGACAAAGGTGGACATGTCATAAAGATAACATGCCTAAGAGGATGAGATTCGAACTCACGCGTGCAGAGCACAATGGATTAGCAGTCCATCGCCTTAACCACTCGGCCACCTCGTCATTTACAGCACTGGGCCCACGGTGGTGAAAGAACCTTCCATTTCACAAAACATGGAGAAAAGCAGGTGACGACAGGCACAATTGTGAAAAGGAATATAGTCAGGAGCTGAGGAAGGAATCAAAGAGTTGCTGGAAAGAAAGTGGTGGAGGGGGGCACTAAATAGGAGCAGTAAGGGTTGAGGGACAGAAGAATTTCAATTGACAAAGGTGGACATGTCATGACTATAACTTGCCGACGAGGATGAGATTCGAACTCACGCGTGCAGAGCACAATGTATTAGCAGTCCATCGCCTTAAAAACTCGGCCACCTCGTCATTTACAGCACTGGGCCCACGGTGGTGAAAGAACCTTCCATTTCACAAAACATGGAGAAAAGCAGGTGACGACAGGCACAATTGTGAAAAGGAATATAGTCAGGAGCTGAGGAAGGAATCAAAGAGTTGCTGGAAAGGCAGTGGTGGAGGGGGGCACTAAATAGGAGCAGTAAGGGACAGAAGAATTTCAATTGACAAAGGTGGACATGTCATGACGATAACTTGCCGACGAGGATGAGAGTCGAAGTCACGCGTGCAGAGCACAATGGATTAGCAGTCCATCGCCTTAACCACTCGGCCACCTCGTCATTTACAGCACTGGGCCCACGGTGGTGAAAGAACCTTCCATTTCACAAAACATGGAGACAAGCAGGTGACGACAGGCACAATTGTGAAAAGGAATATAGTCATGAGCAGAGGAAGGAATCAAAGAGTTTCTGGAAAGTCAGTGGTGGAGGGGGGCACTAAATAGGAGCAGTAAGGGTTGAGGGACAGAATAATTTTAATTGACAAAGGTGGACATGTCATGACGATAACTTGCCAACGAAGTTGAGATTCGAACTCACGCATGCAGAGCACAATGGATTAGCAGTCCATTGCCTTTACCACTCGGCCACCTCGTCATTTACAGCACTGGTCCCACCGTGGTGAAAGAACCTTCCATTTCACAAAACATGGAGAAAAGCAGGTGACGACAGGCACAATTGTGAAAAGGAATATAGTCAGGAGCTGAGGAAGGAATCAAAGAGTTGCTGGAAAGGCAGTGGTGGAGGGGGGCACTAAATAGGAGCAGTAAGGGACAGAAGAATTTCAATTGACAAAGGTGGACATGTCATAAAGATAACATGCCTAAGAGGATGAGATTCGAACTCACGCGTGCAGAGCACAATGGATTAGCAGTCCATCGCCTTAACCACTCGGCCACCTCGTCATTTACAGCACTGGGCCCACGGTGGTGAAAGAACCTTCCATTTCACAAAACATGGAGAAAAGCAGGTGACGACAGGCACAATTGTGAAAAGGAATATAGTCAGGAGCTGAGGAAGGAATCAAAGAGTTGCTGGAAAGGCAGTGGTGGAGGGGGGCACTAAATAGGAGCAGTAAGGGTTGAGGGACAGAAGAATTTCAATTGACAAAGGTGGACATGTCATGACGATAACTTGCCGACGAGGATGAGAGTCGAACTCACGCGTGCAGAGCACAATGGATTAGCAGTCCATCGCCTTAACCACTCAGCCACCTCGTCATTTACAGCACTGGGCCCACGGTGGTGAAAGAACCTTCCATTTCACAAAACATGGAGAAAAGCAGGTGACGACAGGCACAATTGTGAAAAGGAATATAGTCAGGAGCTGAGGAAGGAATCAAAGAGTTTCTGGAAAGGCAGTGGTGGAGGGGGGCACTAAATAGGAGCAGTAAGGGACAGAAGAATTTCAATTGACAAATGTGGACATGTCATGACGATAACTTGCTGACGAGGATGAGAGTCGAACTCACGCGTGCAGAGCACAATGGATTAGCAGTCCATCGCCTTAACCACTCGGCCACCTCGTCATTTACAGCAATGGGCCCACGGTGGTGAAAGAACCTTCCATTTCACAAAACATGGAGAAAAGCAGGTGACGACAGGCACAATTGTGAAAAGGAATATAGTCAGGAGCTGAGGAAGGAATCAAAGAGTTGCTGGAAAGGCAGTGGTGGAGGGGGGCACTAAATAGGAGCAGTAAGGGTTGAGGGACAGAAGAATTTCAATTGACAAAGGTGGACATGTCATAAAGATAACTTGCCGACGAGGATGAGATTCGAACTCACGCGTGCAGAGCACAATGGATTAGCAGTCCATCGCCTTAAACACTCGGCCACCTCGTCATTTACAGCACTGGGCCCACGGTGGTGAAAGAACCTTCCATTTCACAAAACATGGAGAAAAGCAGGTGACGACAGGCACAATTGTGAAAAGGAATATAGTCAGGAGCTGAGGAAGGAATCAAAGAGTTTCTGGAAAGGCAGTGGTGGAGGGGGGCACTAAATAGGAGCAGTAAGGGACAGAAGAATTTCAATTGACAAAGGTGGACATGTCATAAAGATAACTTCCCGACAAGGATGAGATTTGAACTCACGCGTGCAGAGCACAATGGATTAGCAGTCCATCGCCTTAACCACTCTGCCACCTCGTCATTTACAGCACTGGGCCCACGGTGGTGAAAGAACCTTCCATTTCACAAAACATGGAGAAAAGCAGGTGACGACAGGCACAATTGTGAAAAGGAATATAGTCAGGAGCTGAGGAAGGAATCAAAGAGTTGCTGGAAAGGCAGTGGTGGAGGGGGGCACTAAATGGGAGCAGTAAGGGTTAAGGGACAGAAGAATTTCAATTGACAAAGGTGGACATGTCATGACTATAACTTGCCGACGAGGATGAGATTCGAACTCACGCGTCCAGAGCACAATGGATTAGCAGTCCATCGCCTTAACCACTCGGCCACCTCGTCATTTACAGCACTGGGCCCACGGTGGTGAAAGAACCTTCCATTTCACAAAACATGGAGAAAAGCAGGTGACGACAGGCACAATTGTGAAAAGGAATATAGTCAGGAGCTGAGGAAGGAATCAAAGAGTTGCTGGAAAGGCAGTGGTGGAGGGGGGCACTAAATAGGAGCAGTAAGGGACAGAAGAATTTCAATTGACAAAGGTGGACATGTCATGACGATAACTTGCCGACGAGGATGAGAGTCGAACTCACGCGTACAGAGCACAATGGATTAGCAGTCCATCGCCTTAACCACTCGGCCACCTCGTCATTTACAGCACTGGGCCCACGGTGGTGAAAGAACCTTCCATTTCACAAAACATGGAGAAAAGCAGGTGACGACAGGCACAATTGTGAAAAGGAATATAGTCAGGAGCTGAGGAAGGAATCAAAGAGTTTCTGGAAAGGCAGTGGTGGAGGGGGGCACTAAATAGGAGCAGTAAGGGACAGAAGAATTTCAATTGACAAAGGTGGACATGTCATGACTATAACTTGCCGACGAGGATGAGATTCGAACTCACGCGTCCAGAGCACAATGGATTAGCAGTCCATCGCCTTAACCACTCGGCCACCTCGTCATTCACAGCACTGGGCCCACGGTGGTGAAAGAACCTTCCATTTCACAAAACATGGAGAAAAGCAGGTGACGACAGGCACAATTGTGAAAAGGAATATAGTCAGGAGCTGAGGAAGGAATCAAAGAGTTGCTGGAAAGGCAGTGGTGGAGGGGGGCACTAAATAGGAGCAGTAAGGGACAGAAGAATTTCAATTGACAAAGGTGGACATGTCATAAAGATAACTTGCCGACAAGGATGAGATTCAAACTCACGCGTGCAGAGCACAATGGATTAGCAGTCCATCGCCTTAACCACTCGGCCACCTCATCATTTACAGCACTGGGCCCACGGTGGTGAAAGAACCTTCCATTTCACAAAACATGGAGAAAAGCAGGTGACGACAGGCACAATTGTGAAAAGGAATATAGTCAGGAGCTGAGGAAGGAATCAAAGAGTTGCTGGAAAGGCAGTGGTGGAGGGGGGCACTGAATAGGAGCAGTAAGGGACAGAAGAATTTCAATTGACAAAGGTGGACATGTCATAAAGATAACTTGCCGACGAGGATGAGATTCGAACTCACGCGTGCAGAGCACAATGGATTAGCAGTCCATCGCCTTAACCACTCGGCCACCTCGTCATTTACAGCACTGGGCCCACGGTGGTGAAAGAACCTTCCATTTCACAAAACATGGAGAAAAGCAGGTGACGACAGGCACAATTGTGAAAAGGAATATAGTCAGGAGCTGAGGAAGGAATCAAAGAGTTTCTGGAAAGGCAGTGGTGGAGGGGGGCACTAAATAGGAGCAGTAAGGGACAGAAGAATTTCAATTGACAAAGGTGGACATGTCATAAAGATAACTTCCCGACAAGGATGAGATTCGAACTCACGCGTGCTGAGCACAATGGATTAGCAGTCCATCGCCTTAACCACTCGGCCACCTCGTCATTTACAGCGCTGGGCCCACGGTGGTGAAAGAACCTTCCATTTCACAAAACATGGAGAAAAGCAGGTGACGACAGGCACAATTGTGAAAAGGAATATATTCAGGAGCTGAGGAAGGAATCAAAGAGTTGCTGGAAAGGCAGTGGTGTAGGGGGGCACTAAATAGGAGCAGTAAGGGTTGAGGGACAGAAGAATTTCAATTGACAAAGGTGGACATGTCATGACTATAACTTGCCGACGAGAATGAGATTCGAACTCACGCGTCCAGAGCACAATGGATTAGCAGTCCATCGCCTTAACCACTCGGCCACCTCGTCATTTTCAGCACTGGGCCCACGGTGGTGAAAGAACCTTCCATTTCACAAAACATGGAGAAAAGCAGGTGACGACAGGCACAATTGTGAAAAGGAATATAGTCAGGAGCTGAGAAAGGAATCAAAGAGTTGCTGGAAAGGCAGTGGTGGAGGGGGGCACTAAATAGGAGCAGTAAGGGACAGAAGAATTTCAATTGACAAAGGTGGACATGTCATAAAGATAACTTGCCGACGAGGATGAGATTCGAACTCACGCGTGCAGAGCACAATGGATTAGCAGTCCATCGCCTTAACCACTCGGCCACCTCGTCATTTACAGCACTGGGCCCACGGTGGTGAAAGAACCTTCCATTTCACAAAACATGGAGAAAAGCAGGTGACGACAGGCACAATTGTGAAAAGGAATATAGTCAGGAGCTGAGGAAGGAATCAAAGAGTTTCTGGAAAGGCAGTGGTGGAGGGGGGCACTAAATAGGAGCAGTAAGGGACAGAAGAATTTCAATTGACAAAGGTGGACATGTCATGACGATAACTTGCCGACGAGGATGAGAGTCGAACTCACGCGTGCAGAGCACAATGGATTAGCAGTCCATCGCCTTAACCACTCAGCCACCTCGTCATTTTCAGCACTGGGCCCACGGTGGTGAAAGAACCTTCCATTTCACAAAACATGGAGAAAAGCAGGTGACGACAGGCACAATTGTGAAAAGGAATATAGTCAGGAGCTGAGGAAGGAATCAAAAAGTTTCTGGAAAGGCAGTGGTGGAGGGGGGCACTAAATAGGAGCAGTAAGGGACAGAAGAATTTCAATTGACAAAGGTGGACATGTCATAAAGATAACTTCCCGACAAGGATGAGATTCGAACTCACGCGTGCTGAGCACAATGGATTAGCAGTCCATCGCCTTAACCACTCGGCCACCTCGTCATTTACAGCGCTGGGCCCACGGTGGTGAAAGAACCTTCCATTTCACAAAACATGGAGAAAAGCAGGTGACGACAGGCACAATTGTGAAAAGGAATATAGTCAGGAGCTGAGGAAGGAATCAAAGAGTTGCTGGAAAGAAAGTGGTGGAGGGGGGCACTAAATAGGAGCAGTAAGGGTTGAGGGACAGAAGAATTTCAATTGACAAAGGTGGACATGTCATGACTATAACTTGCCGACGAGGATGAGATTCGAACTCGCGTGCAGAGCACAATGTATTAGCAGTCCATCGCCTTAAAAACTCGGCCACCTCGTCATTTACAGCACTGGGCCCACGGTGGTGAAAGAACCTTCCATTTCACAAAACATGGAGAAAAGCAGGTGACGACAGGCACAATTGTGAAAAGGAATATAGTCAGGAGCTGAGGAAGGAATCAAAGAGTTGCTGGAAAGGCAGTGGTGGAGGGGGGCTCTAAATAGGAGCAGTAAGGGACAGAAGAATTTTAATTGACAAAGGTGGACATGTCATGACGATAACTTGCCAACGAAGTTGAGATTCGAACTCACGCGTGCAGAGCACAATGGATCAGCAGTCCATTGCCTTTACCACTCTGCCACCTCGTCATTTACAGCACTGGGCCCACGGTGGTGAAAGAACCTTCCATTTCACAAAACATGGAGACAAGCAGGTGACGACAGGCACAATTGTGAAAAGGAATATTGTCATGAGCTGAGGAAGGAATCAAAGAGTTTCTGGAAAGGCAGTGGTGGAGGGGGGCACTAAATAGGAGCAGTAAGGGACAGAAGAATTTTAATTGACAAAGGTGGACATGTCATGACGATAACTTGCCAACGAAGTTGAGATTCGAACTCACGCGTGCTGAGCACAATGGATTAGCAGTCCATTGCCTTTACCACTCGGCCACCTCGTCATTTATAGCACTGGTCCCACGGTGGTGAAAAAACCTTCCATTTCACAAAACATGGAGAAAAGCAGGTGACGACAGGCACAATTGTGAAAAGGAATATAGTCAGGAGCTGAGGAAGGAATCAAAGAGTTGCTGGAAAGGCAGTGGTGGAGGGGGGCACTAAATAGGAGCAGTAAGGGACAGAAGAACTTCAATTGACAAAGGTGGACATGTCATGACTATAACTTGCCGACGAGGATGAGATTCGAACTCACGCGTGCAGAGCACAATGGATTAGCAGTGCATCGCCTTAACCACTCGGCCACCTCGTCATTTACAGCACTGGGCCCACGGTGGTGAAAGAACCTTCCATTTCACAAAACATGGAGAAAAGCAGGTGACGACAGGCACAATTGTGAAAAGGAATATAGTCAGGAGCTGAGGAAGGAATCAAAGAGTTGCTGGAAAGGCAGTGGTGGAGGGGGGCTCTAAATAGGAGCAGTAAGGGACATAAGAATTTTAATTGACAAAGGTGGACATGTCATGACGATAACTTGCCAACGAAGTTGAGATTCGAACTCACGCGTGCGGAGCACAATGGATTAGCAGTCCATTGCCTTTACCACTCGAACACCTCGTCATTTACAGCACTGGTCCCACGGTGGTGAAAGAACCTTCCATTTCACAAAACATGGAGAAAAGCAGGTGACGACAGGCACAATTGTGAAAAGGAATATAGTCAGGAGCTGAGGAAGGAATCAAAGAGTTGCTGGAAAGGCAGTGGTGGAGGGGGGCACTAAATAGGAGCAGTAAGGGACAGAAGAATTTCAATTGACAAAGGTGGACATGTCATAAAGATAACTTGCCTAAGAGGATGAGATTCGAACTCACGCGTGCAGAGCACAATGGATTAGCAGTCCATCGCCTTAACCACTCGGCCACCTCGTCATTTACAGCACTGGGCCCACGGTGGTGAAAGAACCTTCCATTTCACAAAACATGGAGAAAAGCAGGTGACGACAGGCACAATTGTGAAAAGGAATATAGTCAGGAGCTGAGGAAGGAATCAAAGAGTTGCTGGAAAGGCAGTGGTGGAGGGGGGCTCTAAATAGGAGCAGTAAGGGACAGAAGAATTTTAATTGACAAAGGTGGACATGTCATGACGATAACTTGCCAACGAAGTTGAGATTCGAAATCACGCGTGCAGAGCACAATGGATCAGCAGTCCATTGCCTTTACCACTCTGCCACCTCGTCATTTACAGCACTGGGCCCACGGTGGTGAAAGAACCTTCCATTTCACAAAACATGGAGACAAGCAGGTGACGACAGGCACAATTGTGAAAAGGAATATAGTCATGAGCTGAGGAAGGAATCAAAGAGTTTCTGGAAAGGCAGTGGTGGAGGGGGGCACTAAATAGGAGCAGTAAGGGACAGAAGAATTTTAATTGACAAAGGTGGACATGTCATGACGATAACTTGCCAACGAAGTTGAGATTCGAACTCACGCGTGCGGAGCACAATGGATTAGCAGTCCATTGCCTTTACCACTCGGCCACCTCGTCATTTACAGCACTGGTCCCACGGTGGTGAAAGAACCTTCCATTTCACAAAACATGGAGAAAAGCAGGTGACGACAGGCACAATTGTGAAAAGGAATATAGTCAGGAGCTGAGGAAGGAATCAAAGAGTTGCTGGAAAGGCAGTGGTGGAGGGGGGCACTAAATAGGAGCAGTAAGGGACAGAAGAATTTCAATTGACAAAGGTGGACATGTCATAAAGATAACATGCCTAAGAGGATGAGATTCGAACTCACGCGTGCAGAGCACAATGGATTAGCAGTCCATCGCCTTAACCACTCGGCCACCTCGTCATTTACAGCACTGGGCCCACGGTGGTGAAAGAACCTTCCATTTCACAAAACATGGAGAAAAGCAGGTGACGACAGGCACAATTGTGAAAAGGAATATAGTCAGGAGCTGAGGAAGGAATCAAAGAGTTGCTGGAAAGAAAGTGGTGGAGGGGGGCACTAAATAGGAGCAGTAAGGGTTGAGGGACAGAAGAATTTCAATTGACAAAGGTGGACATGTCATGACTATAACTTGCCGACGAGGATGAGATTCGAACTCACGCGTGCAGAGCACAATGTATTAGCAGTCCATCGCCTTAAAAACTCGGCCACCTCGTCATTTACAGCACTGGGCCCACGGTGGTGAAAGAACCTTCCATTTCACAAAACATGGAGAAAAGCAGGTGACGACAGGCACAATTGTGAAAAGGAATATAGTCAGGAGCTGAGGAAGGAATCAAAGAGTTGCTGGAAAGGCAGTGGTGGAGGGGGGCACTAAATAGGAGCAGTAAGGGACAGAAGAATTTCAATTGACAAAGGTGGACATGTCATGACGATAACTTGCCGACGAGGATGAGAGTCGAAGTCACGCGTGCAGAGCACAATGGATTAGCAGTCCATCGCCTTAACCACTCGGCCACCTCGTCATTTACAGCACTGGGCCCACGGTGGTGAAAGAACCTTCCATTTCACAAAAAATGGAGAAAAGCAGGTGACGACAGGCACAATTGTGAAAAGGAATATAGTCATGAGCAGAGGAAGGAATCAAAGAGTTTCTGGAAAGTCAGTGGTGGAGGGGGGCACTAAATAGGAGCAGTAAGGGTTGAGGGACAGAATAATTTTAATTGACAAAGGTGGACATGTCATGACGATAACTTGCCAACGAAGTTGAGATTCGAACTCACGCATGCAGAGCACAATGGATTAGCAGTCCATTGCCTTTACCACTCGGCCACCTCGTCATTTACAGCACTGGTCCCACGGTGGTGAAAGAACCTTCCATTTCACAAAACATGGAGAAAAGCAGGTGACGACAGGCACAATTGTGAAAAGGAATATAGTCAGGAGCTGAGGAAGGAATCAAAGAGTTGCTGGAAAGGCAGTGGTGGAGGGGGGCACTAAATAGGAGCAGTAAGGGACAGAAGAATTTCAATTGACAAAGGTGGACATGTCATAAAGATAACATGCCTAAGAGGATGAGATTCGAACTCACGCGTGCAGAGCACAATGGATTAGCAGTCCATCGCCTTAACCACTCGGCCACCTCGTCATTTACAGCACTGGGCCCACGGTGGTGAAAGAACCTTCCATTTCACAAAACATGGAGAAAAGCAGGTGACGACAGGCACAATTGTGAAAAGGAATATAGTCAGGAGCTGAGGAAGGAATCAAAGAGTTGCTGGAAAGGCAGTGGTGGAGGGGGGCACTAAATAGGAGCAGTAAGGGTTGAGGGACAGAAGAATTTCAATTGACAAAGGTGGACATGTCATGACGATAACTTGCCGACGAGGATGAGAGTCGAAGTCACGCGTGCAGAGCACAATGGATTAGCAGTCCATCGCCTTAACCACTCGGCCACCTCGTCATTTACAGCACTGGGCCCACGGTGGTGAAAGAACCTTCCATTTCACAAAACATGGAGACAAGCAGGTGACGACAGGCACAATTGTGAAAAGGAATATAGTCATGAGCAGAGGAAGGAATCTAAGAGTTTCTGGAAAGTCAGTGGTGGAGGGGGGCACTAAATAGGAGCAGTAAGGGTTGAGGGACAGAATAATTTTAATTGACAAAGGTGGACATGTCATGACGATAACTTGCCAACGAAGTTGAGATTCGAACTCACGCATGCAGAGCACAATGGATTAGCAGTCCATTGCCTTTACCACTCGGCCACCTCGTCATTTACAGCACTGGTCCCACGGTGGTGAAAGAACCTTCCATTTCACAAAACATGGAGAAAAGCAGGTGACGACAGGCACAATTGTGAAAAGGAATATAGTCAGGAGCTGAGGAAGGAATCAAAGAGTTGCTGGAAAGGCAGTGGTGGAGGGGGGCACTAAATAGGAGCAGTAAGGGACAGAAGAATTTCAATTGACAAAGGTGGACATGTCATAAAGATAACATGCCTAAGAGGATGAGATTCGAACTCACGCGTGCAGAGCACAATGGATTAGCAGTCCATCGCCTTAACCACTCGGCCACCTCGTCATTTACAGCACTGGGCCCACGGTGGTGAAAGAACCTTCCATTTCACAAAACATGGAGAAAAGCAGGTGACGACAGGCACAATTGTGAAAAGGAATATAGTCAGGAGCTGAGGAAGGAATCAAAGAGTTGCTGGAAAGGCAGTGGTGGAGGGGGGCACTAAATAGGAGCAGTAAGGGTTGAGGGACAGAAGAATTTCAATTGACAAAGGTGGACATGTCATGACGATAACTTGCCGACGAGGATGAGAGTCGAACTCACGCGTGCAGAGCACAATGGATTAGCAGTCCATCGCCTTAACCACTCGGCCACCTCGTCATTTACAGCACTGGGCCCACGGTGGTGAAAGAACCTTCCATTTCACAAAACATGGAGAAAAGCAGGTGACGACAGGCACAATTGTGAAAAGGAATATAGTCAGGAGCTGAGGAAGGAATCAAAGAGTTTCTGGAAAGGCAGTGGTGGAGGGGGGCACTAAATAGGAGCAGTAAGGGACAGAAGAATTTCAATTGACAAAGGTGGACATGTCATGACGATAACTTGCTGACGAGGATGAGAGTCGAACTCACGCGTGCAGAGCACAATGGATTAGCAGTCCATCGCCTTAACCACTCGGCCACCTCGTCATTTACAGCACTGGGCCCACGGTGGTGAAAGAACCTTCCATTTCACAAAACATGGAGAAAAGCAGGTGACGACAGGCACAATTGTGAAAAGGAATATAGTCAGGAGCTGAGGAAGGAATCAAAGAGTTTCTGGAAAGGCAGTGGTGGAGGGGGGCACTAAATAGGAGCAGTAAGGGACAGAAGAATTTCAATTGACAAAGGTGGACATGTCATAAAGATAACTTCCCGACAAGGATGAGATTCGAACTCACGCGTGCTGAGCACAATGGATTAGCAGTCCATCGCCTTAACCACTCGGCCACCTCGTCATTTACAGCGCTGGGCCCACGGTGGTGAAAGAACCTTCCATTTCACAAAACATGGAGAAAAGCAGGTGACGACAGGCACAATTGTGAAAAGGAATATAGTCAGGAGCTGAGGAAGGAATCAAAGAGTTGCTGGAAAGGCAGTGGTGTAGGGGGGCACTAAATAGGAGCAGTAAGGGTTGAGGGACAGAAGAATTTCAATTGACAAAGGTGGACATGTCATGACTATAACTTGCCGACGAGAATGAGATTCGAACTCACGCGTGCAGAGCACAATGGATTAGCAGTCCATCGCCTTAACCACTCGGCCACCTCGTCATTTTCAGCACTGGGCCCACGGTGGTGAAAGAACCTTCCATTTCACAAAACATGGAGAAAAGCAGGTGACGACAGGCACAATTGTGAAAAGGAATATAGTCAGGAGCTGAGGAAGGAATCAAAGAGTTGCTGGAAAGGCAGTGGTGGAGGGGGGCACTAAATAGGAGCAGTAAGGGTTGAGGGACAGAAGAATTTCAATTGACAAAGGTGGACATGTCATAAAGATAACTTGCCGACGAGGATGAGATTCGAACTCACGCGTGCAGAGCACAATGGATTAGCAGTCCATCGCCTTAAACACTCGGCCACCTCGTCATTTACAGCACTGGGCCCACGGTGGTGAAAGAACCTTCCATTTCACAAAACATGGAGAAAAGCAGGTGACGACAGGCACAATTGTGAAAAGGAATATAGTCAGGAGCTGAGGAAGGAATCAAAGAGTTTCTGGAAAGGCAGTGGTGGAGGGGGGCACTAAATAGGAGCAGTAAGGGACAGAAGAATTTCAATTGACAAAGGTGGACATGTCATAAAGATAACTTCCCGACAAGGATGAGATTCGAACTCACGCGTGCAGAGCACAATGGATTAGCAGTCCATCGCCTTAACCACTCTGCCACCTCGTCATTTACAGCACTGGGCCCACGGTGGTGAAAGAACCTTCCATTTCACAAAACATGGAGAAAAGCAGGTGACGACAGGCACAATTGTGAAAAGGAATATAGTCAGGAGCTGAGGAAGGAATCAAAGAGTTGCTGGAAAGGCAGTGGTGGAGGGGGGCACTAAATGGGAGCAGTAAGGGTTGAGGGACAGAAGAATTTCAATTGACAAAGGTGGACATGTCATGACTATAACTTGCCGACGAGGATGAGATTCGAACTCACGCGTCCAGAGCACAATGGATTAGCAGTCCATCGCCTTAACCACTCGGCCACCTCGTCATTTACAGCACTGGGCCCACGGTGGTGAAAGAACCTTCCATTTCACAAAACATGGAGAAAAGCAGGTGACGACAGGCACAATTGTGAAAAGGAATATAGTCAGGAGCTGAGGAAGGAATTAAAGAGTTGCTGGAAAGGCAGTGGTGGAGGGGGGCACTAAATAGGAGCAGTAAGGGACAGAAGAATTTCAATTGACAAAGGTGGACATGTCATGACGATAACTTGCCGACGAGGATGAGAGTCGAACTCACGCGTGCAGAGCACAATGGATTAGCAGTCCATCGCCTTAACCACTCGGCCACCTCGTCATTTACAGCACTGGGCCCACGGTGGTGAAAGAACCTTCCATTTCACAAAACATGGAGAAAAGCAGGTGACGACAGGCACAATTGTGAAAAGGAATATAGTCAGGAGCTGAGGAAGGAATCAAAGAGTTTCTGGAAAGGCAGTGGTGGAGGGGGGCACTAAATAGGAGCAGTAAGGGACAGAAGAATTTCAATTGACAAAGGTGGACATGTCATGACGATAACTTGCTGACGAGGATGAGAGTCGAACTCACGCGTGCAGAGCACAATGGATTAGCAGTCCATCGCCTTAACCACTCGGCCACCTCGTCATTTACAGCACTGGGCCCACGGTGGTGAAAGAACCTTCCATTTCACAAAACATGGAGAAAAGCAGGTGACGACAGGCACAATTGTGAAAAGGAATATAGTCAGGAGCTGAGGAAGGAATCAAAGAGTTTCTGGAAAGGCAGTGGTGGAGGGGGGCACTAAATAGGAGCAGTAAGGGACAGAAGAATTTCAATTGACAAAGGTGGACATGTCATGACGATAACTTGCTGACGAGGATGAGAGTCGAACTCACGCGTGCAGAGCACAATGGATTAGCAGTCCATCGCCTTAACTACTCAGCCACCTCGTCATTTACAGCACTGGGCCCACGGTGGTGAAAGAACCTTCCATTTCACAAAACATGGAGAAAAGCAGGTGACGACAGGCACAATTGTGAAAAGGAATATAGTCAGGAGCTGAGGAAGGAATCAAAGAGTTGCTGGAAAGGCAGTGGTGGAGGGGGGCACTAAATAGGAGCAGTAAGGGTTGAGGGACAGAAGAATTCAATTGACAAAGGTGGACATGTCATGACTATAACTTGCCGACGAGGATGAGATTTGAACTCACGCGTGCAGAGCACAATGGATTAGCAGTCCATCGCCTTAACCACTCGGCCACCACGTCATTTACAGCACTGGGCCCACGGTGGTGAAAGAACCTTCCATTTCACAAAACATGGAGAAAAGCAGGTGACAACAGGCACAATTGTGAAAAGGAATATAGTCAGGAGCTGAGGAAGAAATCAAAGAGTTTCTGGAAAGGCAGTGGTGGAGGGGGGCACTAAATAGGAGCAGTAAGGGACAGAAGAATTTCAATTGACAAAGGTGGACATGTCATAAAGATAACTTGCCGACGAAGATGAGATTCGAACTCACGCGTGCAGAGCACAATGGATTAGCAGTCCATCGCCTTAACCACTCAGCCACCTCTTCATTTACAGCACTGGGCCCACGGTGGTGAAAGAACCTTCCATTTCACAAAACATGGAGAAAAGCAGGTGACGACAGGCACGATTGTGAAAAGGAATATAGTCAGGAGCTGAGGAAGGAATCAAAGAGTTTCTGGAAAGGCAGTGGTTGAGGGGGGCACTAAATAGGAGCAGTAAGGGACAGAAGAATTTCAATTGACAAAGGTGGACATGTCATAAAGATAACTTGCCGACGAGGATGAGATTCGAAATCACGCTTGCAGAGCACAATGGATTAGCAGTCCATCGCCTTAACCACTCGGCCACCTCGTCATTTACAGCACTGGGCCCACGGTGGTGAAAGAACCTTCCATTTCACAAAACATGGAGAAAAGCAGGTGACAACAGGCACAATTGTGAAAAGGAATATAGTCAGGAGCTGAGGAAGAAATCAAAGAGTTTCTGGAAAGGCAGTGGTGGAGGGGGGCACTAAATAGGAGCAGTAAGGGACAGAAGAATTTCAATTGACAAAGGTGGACATGTCATAAAGATAACTTGCCGACGAAGATGAGATTCGAACTCACGCGTGCTGAGCACAATGGATTAGCAGTCCATCGCCTTAACCACTCGGCCACCTCGTCATTTACAGCACTGGGCCCACGGTTGTGAAAGAACCTTCCATTTCACAAAACATGGAGAAAAGCAGGTGACGACAGGCACAATTGTGAAAAGGAATATAGTCAGGAGCTGAGGAAGGAATCAAAGAGTTGCTGGAAAGGCAGTGGTGGAGGGGGGCACTAAATAGGAGCAGTAAGGGTTGAGGGACAGAAGAATTCAATTGACAAAGGTGGACATGTCATGACTATAACTTGCCGACGAGGATGAGATTTGAACTCACGCGTGCAGAGCACAATGGATTAGCAGTCCATCGCCTTAACCACTCGGCCACCACGTCATTTACAGCACTGGGCCCACGGTGGTGAAAGAACCTTCCATTTCACAAAAGATGGAGAAAAGCAGGTGACAACAGGCACAATTGTGAAAAGGAATATAGTCAGGAGCTGAGGAAGAAATCAAAGAGTTTCTGGAAAGGCAGTGGTGGAGGGGGGCACTAAATAGGAGCAGTAAGGGACAGAAGAATTTCAATTGACAAAGGTGGACATGTCATAAAGATAACTTGCCGACGAAGATGAGATTCAAACTCACGCGTGCAGAGCACAATGGATTAGCAGTCCATCGCCTTAACCACTCAGCCACCTCTTCATTTACAGCACTGGGCCCACGGTGGTGAAAGAACCTTCCATTTCACAAAACATGGAGAAAAGCAGGTGACGACAGGCACGATTGTGAAAAGGAATATAGTCAGGAGCTGAGGAAGGAATCAAAGAGTTTCTGGAAAGGCAGTGGTTGAGGGGGGCACTAAATAGGAGCAGTAAGGGACAGAAGAATTTCAATTGACAAAGGTGGACATGTCATAAAGATAACTTGCCGACGAGGATGAGATTCGAAATCACGCGTGCAGAGCACAATGGATTAGCAGTCCATCGCCTTAACCACTCGGCCACCTCGTCATTTACAGCACTTGGCCCACGGTGGTGAAAGAACCTTCCATTTCACAAAACATGGAGAAAAGCAGGTGACGACAGGCACAATTGTGAAAAGGAATATAGTCAGGAGCTGAGGAAGGAATCAAAGAGTTGCTGGAAAGGCAGTGGTGGAGGGGGGCACTAAATAGGAGCAGTAAGGGTTGAGGGACAGAAGAATTTCAATTGACAAAGGTGGACATGTCATGACTATAACTTGCCGACGAGGATGAGATTCGAACTCACGCGTCCAGAGCACAATGGATTAGCAGTCCATCGCCTTAACCACTCGGCCACCTCGTCATTTACAGCACTGGGCCCACGGTGGTGAAAGAACCTTCCATTTCACAAAACATGGAGAAAAGCAGGTGACGACAGGCACAATTGTGAAAAGGAATATAGTCAGGAGCTGAGAAAGGAATCAAAGAGTTGCTGGAAAGGCAGTGGTGGAGGGGGGCACTAAATAGGAGCAGTAAGGGACAGAAGAATTTCAATTAAAAAAGGTGGACATGTCATAAAGATAACTTGCCTAATAGGATGAGATTCGAACTCACGCGTGCAGAGCACAATGGATTAGCAGTCCATCGCCTTAACCACTCGGCCACCTCGTCATTTACAGCACTGGGCCCACGGTGGTGAAAGAACCTTCCATTTCACAAAACATGGAGAAAAGCAGGTGACGACAGGCACAATTGTGAAAAGGAATATAGTCAGGAGCTGAGGAAGGAATCAAAGAGTTGCTGGAAAGGCAGTGGTGGAGGGGGGCACTAAATAGGAGCAGTAAGGGACAAAAGAATTTCAATTAAAAAAGGTGGACATGTCATAAAGATAACTTGCCTAATAGGATGAGATTCGAACTCACGCGTGCAGAGCACAATGGATTAGCAGTCCATCGCCTTAACCACTCGGCCACCTCGTCATTTACAGCACTGGGCCCACGGTGGTGAAAGAACCTTCCATTTCACAAAACATGGAGAAAAGCAGGTGACGACAGGCACAATTGTGAAAAGGAATATAGTCAGGAGCTGAGGAAGGAATCAAAGAGTTGCTGGAAAGGCAGTGGTGGAGGGGGGCACTAAATAGGAGCAGTAAGGGACAGAAGAATTTCAATTGACAAAGGTGGACATGTCATGACGATAACTTGCCGACGAGGATGAGAGTCGAACTCACGCGTGCAGAGCACAATGGATTAGCAGTCCATCGCCTTAACCACTCGGCCACCTCGTCATTTACAGCACTGGGCCCACGGTGGTGAAAGAACCTTCCATTTCACAAAACATGGAGAAAAGCAGGTGACGACAGGCACAATTGTGAAAAGGAATATAGTCAGGAGCTGAGGAAGGAATCAAAGAGTTTCCGGAAAGGCAGTGGTGGAGGGGGGCACTAAATAGGAGCAGTAAGGGACAGAAGAATTTCAATTGACAAAGGTGGACATGTCATGACGATAACTTGCTGACGAGGATGAGAGTCGAACTCACGCGTGCAGAGCACAATGGATTAGCAGTCCATCGCCTTAACCACTCGGCCACCTCGTCATTTACAGCACTGGGCCCACGGTGGTGAAAGAACCTTCCATTTCACAAAACATGGAGAAAAGCAGGTGACGACAGGCACAATTGTGAAAAGGAATATAGTCAGGAGCTGAGGAAGGAATCAAAGAGTTGCTGGAAAGGCAGTGGTGGAGGGGGGCACTAAATAGGAGCAGTAAGGGACAGAAGAATTTCAATTGACAAAGGTGGACATGTCATGACGATAACTTGCCGACGAGGATGAGAGTCGAACTCACGCGTGCAGAGCACAATGGATTAGCAGTCCATCGCCTTAACCACTCGGCCACCTCGTCATTTACAGCACTGGGCCCACGGTGGTGAAAGAACCTTCCATTTCACAAAACATGGAGAAAAGCAGGTGACGACAGGCACAATTGTGAAAAGGAATATAGTCAGGAGCTGAGGAAGGAATCAAAGAGTTTCCGGAAAGGCAGTGGTGGAGGGGGGCACTAAATAGGAGCAGTAAGGGACAGAAGAATTTCAATTGACAAAGGTGGACATGTCATGACGATAACTTGCTGACGAGGATGAGAGTCGAACTCACGCGTGCAGAGCACAATGGATTAGCAGTCCATCGCCTTAACCACTCGGCCACCTCGTCTTTTACAGCACTGGGCCCACGGTGGTGAAAGAACCTTCCATTTCACAAAACATGGAGAAAAGCAGGTGACGACAGGCACAATTGTGAAAAGGAATATAGTCAGGAGCTGAGGAAGGAATCAAAGAGTTGCTGGAAAGGCAGTGGTGGAGGGGGGCACTAAATCGGAGCAGTAAGGGTTGAGGGACAGAAGAATTTCATTTGACAAAGGTGGACATGTCATAAAGATAACTTGCCGACGAGGATGAGATTCCAACTCACACTTGCAGAGCACAATGGATTAGCAGTCGATCGCCTTAACCACTCGGCCACCTCGTCATTTACAGCACTGGGCCCACGGTGGTGAAAGAACCTTCCATTTCACAAAACATGGAGAAAAGCAGGTGACGACAGGCACAATTGTGAAAAGGAATATAGTCAGGAGCTGAGGAAGGAATCAAAGAGTTGCTGGAAAGGCAGTGGTGGAGGGGGGCACTAAATAGGAGCAGTAAGGGACAGAAGAATTTCAATTGACAAAGGTGGACATGTCATAAAGATAACTTCCCGACAAGGATGAGATTCGAACTCACGCGTGCACAGCACAATGGATTAGCAGTCCATCGCCTTAACTACTCGGCCACCTCGTCATTTACAGCACTGGGCCCACGGTGGTGAAAGAACCTTCCATTTCACAAAACATGGAGAAAAGCAGGTGACGACAGGCACAATTGTGAAAAGGAATATAGTCAGGAGCTGAGGAAGGAATCAAAGAGTTGCTGGAAAGGCAGTGGTGGAGGGGGGCACTAAATAGGAGCAGTAAGGGTTGAGGGACAGAAGAATTCAATTGACAAAGGTGGACATGTCATGACTATAACTTGCAGACGAGGATGAGATTTGAACTCACGCGTGCAGAGCACAATGGATTAGCAGTCCATCGCCTTAACCACTCGGCCACCACGTCATTTACAGCACTGGGCCCACGGTGGTGAAAGAACCTTCCATTTCACAAAACATGGAGAAAAGCAGGTGACAACAGGCACAATTGTGAAAAGGAATATAGTCAGGAGCTGAGGAAGAAATCAAAGAGTTTCTGGAAAGGCAGTGGTGGAGGGGGGCACTAAATAGGAGCAGTAAGGGACAGAAGAATTTCAATTGACAAAGGTGGACATGTCATAAAGATAACTTGCCGACGAAGATGAGATTCGAACTCACGCGTGCAGAGCACAATGGATTAGCAGTCCATCGCCTTAACCACTCGGCCACCTCTTCATTTACAGCACTGGGCCCACGGTGGTGAAAGAACCTTCCATTTCACAAAACATGGAGAAAAGCAGGTGACGACAGGCACGATTGTGAAAAGGAATATAGTCAGGAGCTGAGGAAGGAATCAAAGAGTTTCTGGAAAGGCAGTGGTTGAGGGGGGCACTAAATAGGAGCAGTAAGGGACAGAAGAATTTCAATTGACAAAGGTGGACATGTCATAAAGATAACTTGCCGACGAGGATGAGATTCGAAATCACGCGTGCAGAGCACAATGGATTAGCAGTCCATCGCCTTAACCACTCGGCCACCTCGTCATTTACAGCACTGGGCCCACGGTGGTGAAAGAACCTTCCATTTCACAAAACATGGAGAAAAGCAGGTGACGACAGGCACAATTGTGAAAAGGAATATAGTCAGGAGCTGAGGAAGGAATCAAAGAGTTGCTGGAAAGGCAGTGGTGGAGGGGGGCACTAAATAGGAGCAGTAAGGGACAGAAGAATTTCAATTGACAAAGGTGGACATGTCATAAAGATAACTTGCCGACGAGGATGAGAGTCGAACTCACGCGTGCAGAGCACAATGGATTAGCAGTCCATCGCCTTAACCACTCGGCCACCTCTTCCTTTACAGCACTGTGCCCACGGTGGTGAAAGAACCTTCCATTTCACAAAACATGGAGAAAAGCAGGTGACGACAGGCACGATTGTGAAAAGGAATATAGTCAGGAGCTGAGGAAGGAATCAAAGAGTTTCTGGAAAGGCAGTGGTTGAGGGGGGCACTAAATAGGAGCAGTAAGGGACAGAAGAATTTCAATTGACAAAGGTGGACATGTCATAAAGATAACTTGCCGACGAGGATGAGATTCGAAATCACGCGTGCAGAGCACAATGGATTAGCAGTCCATCGCCTTAACCACTCGGCCACCTCGTCATTTACAGCACTGGGCCCACGGTGGTGAAAGAACCTTCCATTTCACAAAACATGGAGAAAAGCAGGTGACGACAGGCACAATTGTGAAAAGGAATATAGTCAGGAGCTGAGGAAGGAATCAAAGAGTTGCTGGAAAGGCAGTGGTGGAGGGGGGCACTAAATAGGAGCAGTAAGGGACAGAAGAATTTCAATTGACAAAGGTGGACATGTCATAAAGATAACTTGCCGACGAGGATGAGATTCGAACTCACACGTGCAGAGCACAATGGATTAGCAGTCCATCGCCTTAACCACTCGGCCACCTCGTCATTTACAGCGCTGGGCCCACGGTGGTGAAAGAACCTTCCATTTCACAAAACATGGAGAAAAGCAGGTGACGACAGGCACAATTGTGAAAAGGAATATAGTCAGGAGCTGAGGAAGGAATCAAAGAGTTTCTGGAAAGGCAGTGGTGGAGGGGGGCACTAAATAGGAGCAGTAAGGGACAGAAGAATTTCAATTGACAAAGGTGGACATGTCATAAAGATAACTTCCCGACAAGGATGAGATTCGAAATCACGCGTGCAGAGCACAATGGATTAGCAGTCCATCGCCTTAACCACTCGGCCACCTCGTCATTTACAGCACTGGGCCCACGGTGGTGAAAGAACCTTCCATTTCACAAAACATGGAGAAAAGCAGGTGACGACAGGCACAATTGTGAAAAGGAATATAGTCAGGAGCTGAGGAAGGAATCAAAGAGTTGCTGGAAAGGCAGTGGTGGAGGGGGGCACTAAATAGGAGCAGTAAGGGACAGAAGAATTTCAATTGACAAAGGTGGACATGTCATAAAGATAACTTGCCGACGAGGATGAGAGTCGAACTCACGCGTGCAGAGCACAATGGATTAGCAGTCCATCGCCTTAACCACTCGGCCACCTCTTCATTTACAGCACTGTGCCCACGGTGGTGAAAGAACCTTCCATTTCACAAAACATGGAGAAAAGCAGGTGACGACAGGCACGATTGTGAAAAGGAATATAGTCAGGAGCTGAGGAAGGAATCAAAGAGTTTCTGGAAAGGCAGTGGTTGAGGGGGGCACTAAATAGGAGCAGTAAGGGACAGAAGAATTTCAATTGACAAAGGTGGACATGTCATAAAGATAACTTGCCGACGAGGATGAGATTCGAAATCACGCGTGCAGAGCACAATGGATTAGCAGTCCATCGCCTTAACCACTCGGCCACCTCGTCATTTACAGCACTGGGCCCACGGTGGTGAAAGAACCTTCCATTTCACAAAACATGGAGAAAAGCAGGTGACGACAGGCACAATTGTGAAAAGGAATATAGTCAGGAGCTGAGGAAGGAATCAAAGAGTTGCTGGAAAGGCAGTGGTGGAGGGGGGCACTAAATAGGAGCAGTAAGGGACAGAAGAATTTCAATTGACAAAGGTGGACATGTCATAAAGATAACTTGCCGACGAGGATGAGATTCGAACTCACACGTGCAGAGCACAATGGATTAGCAGTCCATCGCCTTAACCACTCGGCCACCTCGTCATTTACAGCGCTGGGCCCACGGTGGTGAAAGAACCTTCCATTTCACAAAACATGGAGAAAAGCAGGTGACGACAGGCACAATTGTGAAAAAGAATATAGTCAGGAGCTGAGGAAGGAATCAAAGAGTTTCTGGAAAGGCAGTGGTGGAGGGGGGCACTAAATAGGAGCAGTAAGGGACAGAAGAATTTCAATTGACAAAGGTGGACATGTCATAAAGATAACTTCCCGACAAGGATGAGATTCGAACTCACGCGTGCTGAGCACAATGGATTAGCAGTCCATCGCCTTAACCACTCGGCCACCTCGTCATTTACAGCACTGGGCCCACGGTGGTGAAAGAACCTTCCATTTCACAAAACATGGAGAAAAGCAGGTGACGACAGGCACAATTGTGAAAAGGAATATAGTCAGGAGCTGAGGAAGGAATCAAAGAGTTGCTGGAAAGGCAGTGGTGGAGGGGGGCACTAAATAGGAGCAGTAAGGGTTGAGGGACAGAAGAATTTCAATTGACAAAGGTGGACATGTCATGACTATAACTTGCAGACGAGGATGAGATTCGAACTCACGCGTCCAGAGCACAATGGGTTAGCAATCCATCGCCTTAACCACTCGGCCACCTCGTCATTTACAGCACTGGGCCCACGGTGGTGAAAGAACCTTCCATTTCACAAAACATGGAGAAAAGCAGGTGACGACAGGCACAATTGTGAAAAGGAATATAGTCAGGAGCTGAGAAAGGAATCAAAGAGTTGCTGGAAAGGCAGTGGTGGAGGGGGGCACTAAATAGGAGCAGTAAGGGACAGAAGAATTTCAATTAAAAAAGGTGGACATGTCATGAAGATAACTTGCCGACGAGGATGAGAGTCGAACTCACGCGTGCAGAGCACAATGGATTAGCAGTCCATCGCCTTAACCACTCGGCCACCTCGTCATTTACAGCACTGGGCCCACGGTGGTGAAAGAACCTTCCATTTCACAAAACATGGAGAAAAGCAGGTGACGACAGGCACAATTGTGAAAAGGAATATAGTCAGGAGCTGAGGAAGGAATCAAAGAGTTGCTGGAAAGGCAGTGGTGGAGTGGGGCACTAAATAGGAGCAGTAAGGGTTGAGGGACAGAAGAATTTCATTTGACAAAGGTGGACATGTCATAAAGATAACTTGCCGACGAGGATGAGAGTCGAACTCACGCGTGCAGAGCACAATGG
This sequence comes from Osmerus eperlanus, assembly GCF_963692335.1. Taxonomy (NCBI): domain Eukaryota; kingdom Metazoa; phylum Chordata; class Actinopteri; order Osmeriformes; family Osmeridae; genus Osmerus; species Osmerus eperlanus. Next base: position 304,163 of record NC_085028.1, on the reverse strand, counting down.
ATTAGCAGTCCATCGCCTTAACCACTCGGCCACCTCGTCATTTACAGCACTGGGCCCACGGTGGTGAAAGAACCTTCCATTTCACAAAACATGGAGAAAAGCAGGTGACGACAGGCACAATTGTGAAAAGGAATATAGTCAGGAGCTGAGGAAGGAATCAAAGAGTTGCTGGAAAGGCAGTGGTGGAGGGGGGCACTAAATCGGAGCAGTAAGGGTTGAGGGACAGAAGAATTTCATTTGACAAAGGTGGACATGTCATAAAGATAACTTGCCGACGAGGATGAGATTCCAACTCACACTTGCAGAGCACAATGGATTAGCAGTCGATCGCCTTAACCACTCGGCCACCTCGTCATTTACAGCACTGGGCCCACGGTGGTGAAAGAACCTTCCATTTCACAAAACATGGAGAAAAGCAGGTGACGACAGGCACAATTGTGAAAAGGAATATAGTCAGGAGCTGAGGAAGGAATCAAAGAGTTGCTGGAAAGGCAGTGGTGGAGGGGGGCACTAAATAGGAGCAGTAAGGGACAGAAGAATTTCAATTGACAAAGGTGGACATGTCATAAAGATAACTTCCCGACAAGGATGAGATTCGAACTCACGCGTGCACAGCACAATGGATTAGCAGTCCATCGCCTTAACTACTCGGCCACCTCGTCATTTACAGCACTGGGCCCACGGTGGTGAAAGAACCTTCCATTTCACAAAACATGGAGAAAAGCAGGTGACGACAGGCACAATTGTGAAAAGGAATATAGTCAGGAGCTGAGGAAGGAATCAAAGAGTTGCTGGAAAGGCAGTGGTGGAGGGGGGCACTAAATAGGAGCAGTAAGGGTTGAGGGACAGAAGAATTCAATTGACAAAGGTGGACATGTCATGACTATAACTTGCAGACGAGGATGAGATTTGAACTCACGCGTGCAGAGCACAATGGATTAGCAGTCCATCGCCTTAACCACTCGGCCACCACGTCATTTACAGCACTGGGCCCACGGTGGTGAAAGAACCTTCCATTTCACAAAACATGGAGAAAAGCAGGTGACAACAGGCACAATTGTGAAAAGGAATATAGTCAGGAGCTGAGGAAGAAATCAAAGAGTTTCTGGAAAGGCAGTGGTGGAGGGGGGCACTAAATAGGAGCAGTAAGGGACAGAAGAATTTCAATTGACAAAGGTGGACATGTCATAAAGATAACTTGCCGACGAAGATGAGATTCGAACTCACGCGTGCAGAGCACAATGGATTAGCAGTCCATCGCCTTAACCACTCGGCCACCTCTTCATTTACAGCACTGGGCCCACGGTGGTGAAAGAACCTTCCATTTCACAAAACATGGAGAAAAGCAGGTGACGACAGGCACGATTGTGAAAAGGAATATAGTCAGGAGCTGAGGAAGGAATCAAAGAGTTTCTGGAAAGGCAGTGGTTGAGGGGGGCACTAAATAGGAGCAGTAAGGGACAGAAGAATTTCAATTGACAAAGGTGGACATGTCATAAAGATAACTTGCCGACGAGGATGAGATTCGAAATCACGCGTGCAGAGCACAATGGATTAGCAGTCCATCGCCTTAACCACTCGGCCACCTCGTCATTTACAGCACTGGGCCCACGGTGGTGAAAGAACCTTCCATTTCACAAAACATGGAGAAAAGCAGGTGACGACAGGCACAATTGTGAAAAGGAATATAGTCAGGAGCTGAGGAAGGAATCAAAGAGTTGCTGGAAAGGCAGTGGTGGAGGGGGGCACTAAATAGGAGCAGTAAGGGACAGAAGAATTTCAATTGACAAAGGTGGACATGTCATAAAGATAACTTGCCGACGAGGATGAGAGTCGAACTCACGCGTGCAGAGCACAATGGATTAGCAGTCCATCGCCTTAACCACTCGGCCACCTCTTCATTTACAGCACTGTGCCCACGGTGGTGAAAGAACCTTCCATTTCACAAAACATGGAGAAAAGCAGGTGACGACAGGCACGATTGTGAAAAGGAATATAGTCAGGAGCTGAGGAAGGAATCAAAGAGTTTCTGGAAAGGCAGTGGTTGAGGGGGGCACTAAATAGGAGCAGTAAGGGACAGAAGAATTTCAATTGACAAAGGTGGACATGTCATAAAGATAACTTGCCGACGAGGATGAGATTCGAAATCACGCGTGCAGAGCACAATGGATTAGCAGTCCATCGCCTTAACCACTCGGCCACCTCGTCATTTACAGCACTGGGCCCACGGTGGTGAAAGAACCTTCCATTTCACAAAACATGGAGAAAAGCAGGTGACGACAGGCACAATTGTGAAAAGGAATATAGTCAGGAGCTGAGGAAGGAATCAAAGAGTTGCTGGAAAGGCAGTGGTGGAGGGGGGCACTAAATAGGAGCAGTAAGGGACAGAAGAATTTCAATTGACAAAGGTGGACATGTCATAAAGATAACTTGCCGACGAGGATGAGATTCGAACTCACACGTGCAGAGCACAATGGATTAGCAGTCCATCGCCTTAACCACTCGGCCACCTCGTCATTTACAGCGCTGGGCCCACGGTGGTGAAAGAACCTTCCATTTCACAAAACATGGAGAAAAGCAGGTGACGACAGGCACAATTGTGAAAAGGAATATAGTCAGGAGCTGAGGAAGGAATCAAAGAGTTTCTGGAAAGGCAGTGGTGGAGGGGGGCACTAAATAGGAGCAGTAAGGGACAGAAGAATTTCAATTGACAAAGGTGGACATGTCATAAAGATAACTTCCCGACAAGGATGAGATTCGAACTCACGCGTGCTGAGCACAATGGATTAGCAGTCCATCGCCTTAACCACTCGGCCACCTCGTCATTTACAGCACTGGGCCCACGGTGGTGAAAGAACCTTCCATTTCACAAAAAATGGAGAAAAGCAGGTGACGACAGGCACAATTGTGAAAAGGAATATAGTCAGGAGCTGAGGAAGGAATCAAAGAGTTGCTGGAAAGGCAGTGGTGGAGGGGGGCACTAAATAGGAGCAGTAAGGGACAGAAGAATTTCAATTAAAAAAGGTGGACATGTCATGAAGATAACTTGCCGACGAGGATGAGAGTCGAACTCACGCGTGCAGAGCACAATGGATTAGCAGTCCATCGCCTTAACCACTCGGCCACCTCGTCATTTACAGCACTGGGCCCACGGTGGTGAAAGAACCTTCCATTTCACAAAACATGGAGAAAAGCAGGTGACGACAGGCACAATTGTGAAAAGGAATATAGTCAGGAGCTGAGGAAGGAATCAAAGAGTTGCTGGAAAGGCAGTGGTGGAGTGGGGCACTAAATAGGAGCAGTAAGGGTTGAGGGACAGAAGAATTTCATTTGACAAAGGTGGACATGTCATAAAGATAACTTGCCGATGAGGATGAGAGTCGAACTCACGCGTGCAGAGCACAATGGATTAGCAGTCCATCGCCTTAACCACTCGGCCACCTCGTCATTTACAGCACTGGGCCCACGGTGGTGAAAGAACCTTCCATTTCACAAAACATGGAGAAAAGCAGGTGACGACAGGCACAATTGTGAAAAGGAATATAGTCAGGAGCTGAGGAAGGAATCAAAGAGTTGCTGGAAAGGCAGTGGTGGAGGGGGGCACTAAATAGGAGCAGTTTCACAGTCCTGTAGAGGAGACCTTCACGAACAGAATGACATCAAATTGAGGCTGTGGCATTGAAGTTCAGGTTAGTAGCCTATGGCTCAAAGTACTCTCAGCCAATTACAGACCTCTTAAAATGGGAAAACCTCTGTGCCACATACGGGATGGTAATCACACAGCGATTGGCTCTAATTTGAGTGAAAGGTTGATTCACCAATTGAAAAACTCATCTGGGAATTTTTATTTTTGTAAGGGGAGTGCCGAGATTTTACTGTCGCCGTTTGGCTCCTAAACAGCAGTAGAATTCTAAACCGCGTCGCGTACAGCATTACAGTGGGCTACACTGGTTTAAAACTACAGGTATATAAAGACAATTGTACCCATGAATTGTTTACTAGTAATATAATGTCATAATAAATCATAAAACGTTCATCGTTATGTGAGGCATGTTTATTATTTTAACGATTGAAAACGGATGTATCACAGACCGCTATCGTATATATCGTTCAACAGAGGCTAATTATGCTAACGCCTCAGTGAACAAGCGAAAATTGACTACTGTTTTCTAAAGTAAACGTACTAATAATATCAGCGTACATCGTATTGTACATTAAATATCACAATTGTATTTTTTATCACAATGTTAAATGAGCAATAAGTTCAGTTTTGCATTTGTTGACGCTTGGAACTCCGTTGTGATTACATTGAGAGCAGAACGTTTGTCCTCCCTACTACTACTGCTGTGTTCGTCTTGGTAGCGATTGCGTTGGTTGAATTGGATTTAACGTTCCGTTGTACGGTTTAGGCTGAAATTAATTATTTTCATGAACAGATTGACAAAGTTTAGGCTGTGGTAATGAAGTTCAGGTTAGTAGTTAGATAGACTTTTGATTTAAGTAAGGGGAGTGCCGAACATGTTCTGTCGCTGTTTGACTTCCTACAGCTGTGTAGATGTTTTTGTAGTGTCTCGCGTAGGCTACAGCATTGCAGTGATACACTGGATTGAAACCACAGGTAATGATAATTTCACCCACAAATCGTTTACTTGTAATGTAATGTCATAATAAATCCTACAACGAAAATGTATATGTGAGGAATGTTTATTTTAACGATTGAAAACAGATACATCATAGACCACTGTAGTATGTGTTGCCCGGGCAACACAGGCTAACGTCATGATGCTAATACTTCAGTGAAATAGTAGACTACTGTTTCCGAAAGTAGATGTACTTCCTTAATAATATCAGCTTATATTGTACATTACACATCACAATTGTGTGTCATATCACAAAGTAAAATTAGTAAATAGTTATCACCCTGGCCTCTTTGCTTGTGGCGTTTCTGCAGCTGCCTTGCAGTAAAGCTATAGTTAGCCTAGCTATCCCCCAAGTTAAAAGATGCGAAACGAATGTTCTGCCAAAGGTAGTCACGCGTGTTTTCGTGACGTTAGTGACGTTAGTAACGTCAGTGACTGTGGCTAGCAAATTAGCCACCGTTAGCTTCACTTTTCGCCACAAAAACTTAACTTCAGCCTAAACCATGCAACGGAACGTAAATTCCAATAGAAGCAACTCAATCGCTACCAAGACGAAACTTTTGACACCTACTTTGTCTATGTAGGCCAAATATTGACTGAGTTTTAGGGGGGCAAAAAGAATAATAATAATAATAAATATAGCTGCAAGCAGCAATGAGGTGGCCAAGCAGTCGAATGACCCATAACACATGTTGTACATCCTCAGAAGAGGGTTACGAGTACACGCAACAAGTTTGGTGCGAATCCATCAAAGATTTGCTGAGATACGACCCAACTTCCTGTTTGCTGGCTTAACGGCACATTTTGATTGGCCGTACCGGGCAAACGGTTTTGAAAATCCCAAAAAAATATGATGGCTTTTGTGAGGCCTGGTCTGAAGATGATCTCTGCCAAATTTGGTGAAGATTGGAAAACATTTGTAGGAGGAGTACAGAAGAAAGTTTTTTCAGTAATTCAAAATGGCGGCCGCATCAATTCGGCTGTTATCACAAGTTATCATGTGTCACACACGGGATGTCCCAAGATATCATGAGACAAAGGAATCACTTAATAAAGGCAAACGAATCAACAGTTATTGGCCAAAACACATTTTTGCATTCTGCGGCCACGCCCAGTGATCACATGACACCAAATTGTTTGGACATCCTCAGATGAGGGTTCCGAGTCATCATACCAAGTTTGGTGTTGATTTCTCAAGGATTGGCTGAGATATGACCCAACTTCCTGTTTGGTGTCTTTGCTGCCGATTTTGATTGGCTGTACCGGACAAACGGTTTTGAAAATCAAAAATCTTTGGATAACTTCTGTGAGGGTTGCTCTGACGATGATGTGTGCCAATTCTGGGGAAGATTAAAGAAGAATTGTAGGAGGAGTAGGCTTTCAAAAGTTTTCGATAAAACCGGAAATGGCGGAAAATCTATATAACCGGAAATTGACGTCATAGGGTGTGTTGATCTCGTCTTGACCCAGGGAATCCAATGGTACCTCATTTTTGAAAATCGGTCATACGGTTCAAAAGTTACGTGTGTAAACACAAGTCCAACTTTGACCCGTTGGTGGCGCTAGAGTGCTCCAATGGGAGACATGAAACTTGGTGAATATAAAGAGGGGACTGTGCTTAATGAGTGTGCCAAATTTCACAACTTTTTACCATACGGTTCTAGGGGCTGCCATAGACTCCAATGGCAGAAGAAGTGTAATAATAAATATAGCTGCAAGCAGCAATGGAGGGGCCAAGCAGTCCAGAGCAGGACATGGCCTCCATAGCACTTGTGCAACAATTAAGTCACAACAACCTGTTGCACTCATGCAACACACCAAGTTTGGTTGAAATATATGTTTGCGTTCAAGAGTACTGAGAGTTCAAAGGTATTTTTCTGGTATAACACCGCAGGCCTCCTCTGCTCCTCATGGGAACGATGGAACCCAAGTTTGGTGACAATCGCGCAAATGGTTGCTGAGATATGCTCTTGCGCCTCGTTTGGCGGCTTCGCCACCGCTTTTGATCGTCTCTACCGAACAAACGTTTTTGAAAATTGAAAATTCATCTCGTTGCTTTTGTGAAACTGGGTCTAAAGATCATCTTTGCCAAATTTGGTAAACATTGGACAAAAATTGGGGCGTGCAAAAGGTTTTTACACTTTTCCATGAAATGCAAAATGGCGGCCACGTCCGTTCGAATTTTATGAAAAGTTATTAATAGTCAGGCTTGATATCTCACAAGACATCAACAGACAAAGAAATTACTTTATTAAGGTAAACACTTCAACCGTTATTAGCCAAAACACGTTTATGCTTCCGGCCACGCCCCCTTTTAGTCACATGACACAATTTTTGGAGGACATCCTCAGAATAAGGTTCCGAGGCGGCGTACCAAATTTAGTTTCACTGCCTCAAACAACTGCTGAGATATGACTTCACTTCCTGTTTGGCGGCTTTTCTGCTGATTTTGATTGGCTGTCACGGACAAACGGTTGTAGGTATCAAAATGCTCTACCATAACTTTTGTGCGGCTTGGTCTGAAGAGCATATCTGGTAATTTTGAAGAAGATTTGACAAAGATTGTAGGAGGAGTAGGCTTTCAAAGGTTTTTGATAAAACCGGAAATAGCGGAAAATCTATATAACCGGAAATTGACCCCATAGGGTGTGTTGAACTCGGCTTGGTCCAGGGAATCCAATGGTACCTCATTTTTGAAAATGGGTCATACGGTTCAAAAGTTGTGTGTGTAAACACAAGTCCAACTTTGACCCATTGGTGGCGCTAGAGTGCCCAAGTATGGGACATGAAACTTTGTGAATTGGACCAGGGGACTGTCCCTAATGAGTGTGCCAAATTTCACAACTTTCAACCAAGCGCTTCTAGGGCCTGCCATAGACACCCAGTCTTAAGAAGTATAATAATAATAATAAATATAGCTGCAGGCAGCAATGGCGGGTTCCTCCTCAGCATTGCAAACCATTACAAAATTGACATGACACAGACATGTATTTCATACATGTACACAACATTTCAATACAATTGGATCAATGGCTGATTTGAAGTCATTTTTTGAAATTCTTCACAAATTGTCACTGTAGAGAAATATCCATGCTGCCGACATTATGGGTTCTTGAGACTTCTTTGTTCCCCATTGGCAATAAGGCATGCGTACCAACTTTTAGACATTTTGGACTGACAGGGTTAAAATGCCACCCTTTTGAAAGTGACAACTTTGAAGCGTGTTCTGTCAGGCCACCTGTGCTCTGGTCAGGCCCATCATGCAGAGATCCATTCTTTAAAAGCTTTGATTACAACAATAACTTTATGAAAGTCAGAATACACTTTAGTAAAGGACGTGTGTAGTTTATGTACTACTACTGCTTGCTCTGCCCACACACTTTCCCCATCCATGCTGTTTCCCTCTTTGCCAGTGCGGGTGGTGCGGTGGCCGCATGAGGTTTAGGTGTAGTCCAAAAGTTGCCTCCCACAATCAAAACATATTAACCGCAACATTGTTTTCAAACTTTCTCAAAGATGGCTTGAAAACCACAGATATTGACTCTCTTCTTGAGTAGATCTCTTTCCAGAATCTCAGTCAATCCAGAATCAAGATTAGCCTCATAGGCAATTGGTCTGGTCTAGGGCACAGCCCACGTTCAGCTCCTTGCAAGTATAGCCTGTGATAGTAAAATGGCCGACTCTCTGTTCCCATTAAACTACACAGCATGCACACTCAAGGTGACCAACAAGATTATATTAACTAACAAACAATGGCCGGGTTTCCCAGATTCGTTAAGAAGCTCTTAACGCTAAGAGCTTCTTAAGAGCGTTCTAAGAACGCTCTAGAACGCTCTTAGAACGCTCCTAAGAAGCTCTTAGCGTTAAGAGCTTCTTAACGAATCTGGGAAACCCGGCCAATAACATTACAAACATCTAACTGAACGAACACAACAACTGAAATCCCTTGCGTAGCTGTTGTTTAACATGCCGCACTGCATGCTGGGTACCCAAGAGCGCTGACGCTGATTATCTAGCTGTGCTCCGACTGCGTGATATGACGAGATGCTAGTGGTGCGCTGAGGTCTCAGAGTCTCCTGCCCGAGTTCAAGTTCTGCCCGATTAGCAAGCTATTTTTACTAATGTTTTGTTAGCAATTGAATGGTAATGCAAGCTAGCTAAAAACAATGTTAGTTAGCTTGGCTAAACTGGTTTTCATAGCAACAGAAATCAACAAATCAGATCAGTCGAACTTTATTCAGAAATGGGGGGATGGCGGGAACATTAAAGGTGTAGGTACAGTAAAAGTGAAATGGAACGCGTCTTTCTGCCTTGAAGCTGCGTGCGCATCAACAAGACCCCATCTATATGTAAAGATAACATCCAAGCTAACAATTTCGCCAAATCTGACTGCAGCATTGTATACCATATGTACCGTGTTATGGTTGTTTGAGTTAAACAACTTGCTAAATGAATTAAATGTCAAATCCAACTATAAATGTATAAAAGAGAGTTCCAATCAAATCTGAATTTGTTTTAAACCTAGAGGTTTAAAAGGTTACCTTTGCCTAAACTGACATGCACCAACTCAGAGAACTGAGTTTCAACAGCCATTTACACATTTAGTCTCTATTTGTTACTCTATTCTTAAGGCATGTTTAACTTAATGTCTGCACCTCTCTGTCACCAACTGTCTCTGCAGTGGGGGCTTCACAGGGTGTCTACAGGTATAAACAAGTTAAATGTAAGACCTTTTAATACCACTTCCAAATTAAATTAAAGACCAAACTTACGATGGAAATACAAATCAAAAGTGGAAATATACAGTCATCTTTCCAAGTAAACACTGATGTCTGTTCAATATGAACAGTATGGTAAAATGACAATAATCGGTTGAGTTTAAGAACATTGACTAAATGTGTGTAATGCGGAAGGATAACACAAAAATGTAATTGCTGTCCTAAATTATACTTATTATTACACTAGGGTGGAAATGGTGGAGCAGAAACTAACAATTCCATGAATCCCATGGAAACAAAGGCAAATGTGTGAGATGTACTGATGTGGAGCACAAATGCTCCAAGAAGCAGTACTTCTCTTGAGTGGTTTTTATTCAGATGAATAATCATTGGATTCAGGTCAAAAGTCTATCACTTGAACTAGTTTCATCACTTAACCCTTGTGCTGCCTTCGGGTCACATGACCCAAAGGTTCATAACGAACCATCGTTGTGTTTACTCAATTTTACCCAATACAAAAACAAATTAAAATAATTTTCTTTTAACCTTCGCAATGTGGGGGGTCTGAGACAGCCCACCGGTTAAAAGAAAATGCTTCACTTTGTTTTTAAATGCGGTAAAGTTGTCGCAATACAACGGTGGGTCACAATGACTGATGGGTCAGAATGACCCGAAGATAACACAAGGGTTAAGACACAAAGTCAGCAGCTTGGCATACTGGCACATGGAAAGGATTAAACATTTAGACTTTCATCAAAGTAATGCTGGCTTGTCCTTTTTCATCAATGTCCTCAAAAAAGCAGGCTGCAGAGCTACTGTGTCTGTGGGGTGACTGTCTCTGGAGGGCTGGCAGGCAGGGGCAAGCAGGGCCTGCAGGCAGGCAGGCAGGCAGGCCAGCTGGATCAAGCTGTTCTGGGGTCAGGGCTGAAGAGAAGCTGTCCAGCTAGAGAGGGGTAGTCCAGCAAGGGGTCTGTGTGGATCTCACCATCCTCGAGTCTGTTGCATCCTCTGTTGAACTCTGTTGAGCAGGCCTCTGCATGACCCTCCAGACCTGTCAAAGTGAAGAAAGGGTCCATGTCAGTTGTGAAAAATGAAGCTTTTCCCATCTACACTTGATACAGACTTCAGTTTTGACTGTGAAATGCAGTGTCATTACTTGAACTTGAATCCAAATGTGTTGACGTCATGGAGACCCATGCAGTCACTCAAAACACAGGTTCGATTCCAGGCTCTGGCAAGAGTATTTACCTCTAAACTGGTCAATATATACACATCTGACAAAAGACCAGCTCGACCTTTGCTTGTAAACAGTGATTCTGACTGTAAGAGACCTTTAAATAGCCTGACTTACCGAAATTGGCAAAACTAGCCTGGCTAACGTAGGTCGCTTTCTCAGGGCATATGACGAATGAAACAGGCTCGCCTTGAAAAAGTCTCCCTGCCGCATAGGCTTATTACAAAGACTTTCACGCCAAAAATCACCATTATGAGCCGACAGGTCTGTGGGGAATTGCTTTTTCTCCTAAAGGCTGCTCTCCTCGACCTTTTTGATGAACAATTCGCCGAGATGCAAAATGACTCACTAATTAAAAACACAGAGGAAAAAAGCTAGAGCTACAGTAGCTACTTTTCGAGTTTGGTTTTCCGTCACTTCAGAATCACGATCTATAAGGTCTAAAAGTGCTAAACCTTCACCATAATTCAAGAGTAGTGTACTTTCACAAACCCAATCATTAATTCTAGCTTAAAATGTGTAAAACCAGGACTTACCGAAAGTGGCTGCCTCCAACACGGCTTTCACGGGAGACGACTTTCACGGGACACGGGAAACAACAATGGCCGCCGAAAAATAATTTGTATTCGTAACAGCGAGCTGCGATTGGAAGCGAAATGAAACAGGGGCTAAAAAACGAGGGTGGGGGCTTGGTCAGCACACATTTTCAAGAAAGCATGCGTGTGTCAAGGGGCTCTGGCCCCTTGTGTGTGAGAGAATGTGGAGCACGCGCGCACAGGAGCAAAGGGAGAGAGGATTTGGGGAAACAGCCCTAGAAATTAGCCAAGCATGCATGTTTCAAATATTCACTAAAAATCGAGTTTTCATGTTACAGTCAACTTTTTCTCAGATTTGTGTACTCAACATTCTCAAGAGTCTTCATATGAACTAGTGATTGAATCAGAGTATCAGTTTTTGGCCGGCGGATGTGTAAAGCATTATTTTAGCATTAGCAATAAATTCAATTTGCTTTATATCAATCATTTTTAGAGGTATGAAGTTGCCTTTGCACATGGTAACATGTTGTAGTGTCTTCCACGTGACATACCAAGTTTGGTGTTGATATCTCAAAGATTTGCTGAGATTTGACCAAACGTCCTGTTTGGTTGCTTTGTTGCAGATTTTGATTGGCTCTACCGGACAAACGGTTTTGAAAATCAGAAATCCCTACGATAACTTTTGGGAGGCTCAGTCTGGATATCATCTATGGCAATTTTGAAGAAAATTCGACCAAAAATGTAGGAGGAGTAGGGAAAAAACGCGTTTCCTTAATCTTTATTGTACAGACAAATCCAATATGGTGGCCGTTATAGCTTCTTGAGGCTTTTTTATTCCTCATGAGAAATAAGGCATATGTAATGAATTTCAGAATTTTGGGACTTATGGCCTGCAAATGGCATCAATTTGAAAATTGACATATTGGGGCGTGGCCTGTAGCGCCACCTATTGTCTCACATGGCCCATGTTTGGTATGGTAGTTACTAATGGTCTGCAGTTTCAACATGCCAAATTTCACAACTTTTTACGGTACTGGTCTAGGGGCTGCCATTGACTCCCATGGGTAAAAAATAATAATACCACCAATAACAATAGGGTTCTCCTACCGGAGGAACCCTAATTACATCAACAATGACATGTAAAAATAGAACAACCCAACCGCATAGTCACGCACAGTATACAAATTTCAAACGCGTCTCACAGAAGCAAGTATAATGTTAAAGATTTTACGACTTGCTAGCCTGTAATACTGTCTGTACAAAGAGATATTCTTAGCTCAGCTAGCCTACAGTAGATAGATTAGCTGCTATCCTGTTTACGACAGTATAAAAGTCTTCAAGTTATCATACGAATACAAACGCTAAAATACATGTTTTGTACTGCCATTGTAGGATCTTATTACTCACTGTCAAATGTAACAATGAAAATCTCTGAGGGCTGCAGGAGTTCTCCAACGATAAAATAAAATGGTCGTCTTCTTGTGCGTGTACCAAGCTCGCGCGTGTGTCAAGGGGCTCTGGCCCCTTGTGTGTGAGAATGTGGAGCACGCGCGCACAGGAGCAAAGGGAGAGAGGATTTGGGGAAACAGCCCTAGAAATTAGCCAAGCATGCATGTTTCAAATATTCACTAAAAATCGAGTTTTCATGTTACAGTCAACTTTTTCTCAGATTTGTGTACTCAACATTCTCAAGAGTCTTCATATGAACTAGTGATTGAATCAGAGTATCATTTTTTGGCCGGCGGATGTGTAAAGCATTATTTTAGCATTAGCAATAAATTCAATTTGCTTTATATCAATCATTTTTAGAGGTATGAAGTTGCCTTTGCACATGGTAACATGTTGTAGTGTCTTCCACGTGACATACCAAGTTTGGTGTTGATATCTCAAAGATTTGCTGAGATTTGACCAAACGTCCTGTTTGGTTGCTTTGTTGCAGATTTTGATTGGCTCTACCGGACAAACGGTTTTGAAAATCAGAAATCCCTACGATAACTTTTGTGAGGCTCAGTCTGGATATCATCTATGGCAATTTTGAAGAAAATTCGACCAAAAATGTAGGAGGAGTAGGGAAAAAACGCGTTTCCTTAATCTTTATTGTACAGACAAATTCAATATGGCGGCCGTTATAGCTTCTTGAGGCTTTTTTATTTCTCATGAGAAATAAGGCATATGTAATGAATTTCAGAATTTTGGGACTTATGGCCTGCAAATGGCATCAATTTGAAAATTGACATATTGGGGCGTGGCCTGTAGCGCCACCTATTGTCTCACATGGCCCATGTTTGGTATGGTAGTTACTAATGGTCTGCAGTTTCAACATGCCAAATTTCACAACTTTTTACGGTACTGGTCTAGGGGCTGCCATTGACTCCCATGGGTAAAACATAATAATACCACCAATAACAATAGGGTTCTCCTACCGGAGGAACCCTAATAATACTAACAATAACAATAGGTGCCTCGCAGCTTCGCTGCTTGGCCCCTAATAGGAAAAGGTAGAAACACTTAAGTGGCTTCGCCGCTTCGCGGCTTGGCCACCAATAATATATATGTGAGAGAACAAAGGTTGTGCTCTCGCCAAAGGCTTGAGCACACCCAACTAGAGAGGGTACAATTTCTGGGGAAATTGTAGGGTGTGCTTGCGTCGGTTGCACAGGGGTCCGTTTTTGAATGACATTTTTACAACTGATATTTCTGTATATTTTATATAAAAATGCATACTTATTATTTATAAAGATGACATAGATTGAAAAGCATTTTTTTTTGCTGCTCATTTACAACTGAAAATACAAGTGAAGTGTAGAATGAAATAGATGTCTTCTCATTACCCCTGCAAGAGGCAACCTCATCGTTGAAACAAAACGAATAAATTGGGCAGACCGGTGTAAAAATTGACCTAATCTCTATGACTTAAACGTCATTTTAAGTTTTTTCGTTGGTTGAATTGGATTTAACGTTCCGTTGTACGGTTTAGGCTGAAATTAATTATTTTCATGAACAGATTTACAACGTTTAGGCTGTGGCAATGAAGTTCAGGTTAGTAGTTAGATAGACTTTTGATTTAAGTAAGTAGAGTGCCGAACATGTTCTGTCGCCGTTTGACTTCCTAAACAGCTGTGTCTCGCGTAGGCTACAGCGTTTCAGTGAGCAACACTGGTTTGAAACCACAGGTAATGATAATTTCACCCACAAATCGTTTACTTGTAATGTAATGTCATAATAAATCCTACAACGAAAATGTATTTGTGAGGAATGTTTATTTTAACGATTGAAAACAGATGCATCATAGACCACTGTAGTATGTGTTGCCCGGGCAACAGAGGCTAATGTCATGATGCTAATACTTCAGTGACATAGTAGACTACTGTTTCCGAAAGTAGATGTACTTCCTTAATAAAATCAGCTTATATTGTACATTACACGTCACAATTGTGTGTCATATCACAAAGTAAAATTAGTAAGTAGTTATCATCCTGGGCTCTTTGCTTGTGGCGTTTCTGCAGCTGCCTTGCAGTAAAGCAGTTAGCTTAGCTATCTCCCAGAAGTTAACGAGCTGCTAAACTAATGTTCTGCTAGAGGTAGTCACGCGAGTTTTCGTGACGTTAGTGACGTAAGTAGCGTCATTGACTGTGGCTAGCAAGTTAGCCACTGTTAGCTTCACTTTTCGCCACAAAAACTTAATTTCCACTTAAACCATGCAACGGAACGTAAATCCCAATAGAAGCAACTCAATCGTTACCAAGACGAAACTTTTGACACCTAGGTTGTCTATGTAGGCCAAATATTGACAGAGTTTTAGGGGGGAAAAAAGAATAATAAAAATAATATATATGTGAGAGAACAAAGGTTGTGCCCTTGCCGAAGGCAAAGCACACCCAATAATAATAATAATATATATGTGAGAGAACAAAGGTTGTGCCCTTGCCGAAGGCAAAGCACACCTAAATATCACCAAGATGTCATGAGAAAATACAGCAGAGTTAGGCCTGTCAGTGCCGCACAGGCCCACTTGATCAGACAACGTGGAGGGTTGGAGGCGTACTATCCATATGATGACAAGTGCTGGTTGGTCTGTCAGTGCTGCACAGGCCCACTTGATCAGACAACGTGCAGGGTTGGAGGCGTACTATCCATATGATGACAAGTGCTGGTTGGTCTGTCAGTGCCGTACAGGCCCACTTGATCAGACAACGTGGAGGGTTGGAGTCGTACTATCCATATGATGACAAGTGCTGGTTGGTCTGTCAGTGCTGCACAGGCCCACTTGATCAGACAACGTGCAGGGTTGGAGGCGTACTATCCATATGATGACAAGTGCTGGTTGGTCTGTCAGTGCCGCACAGGCCCACTTGATCAGACAACGTGGAGGGTTGGAGGCGTACTATCCATATGATGACAAGTGCTGGTTAGTTGTCGTTTGGTGGTGAGTTGCCAGGGCGTGACATATTGCTGCTGTGCCCATGACACTGTGTTGGTTTGAAAGGCTGTTGAGTGGCTGGTGGGTTTTGTGGCGTGACACCTTGGCTTAACAAGGAGGCACCCTGTAATAGGGCCCCCTGTCTCATATCACCAAGATGTCATTAGAAAATACACCAGAGTTAAGTGGCTGGTCGGTTGTTGTGGCGTGATGTCTTCTTGTTGGTCTTCTTGTTGTGTTGATGGGATCCTGCGTTGGACGGAAGGCTGTTGAGTGGCTGGTCGGTTGCTGTGGCGTGATGTCTTCTTGTTGGTCTTCTTGTTGTGTTGATGGGATCCTGCGTTGGATGGAAGGCTGTTGAGTGGCTGGTCGGTTGCTGTGGCGTGATGTCTTCTTGTTGTGTTGATGGGATCCTGCGTTGATTTCGAAGGCTGGAGATGCTGGTGGGTTTTTGTGGCGTGACATCTTGGCTTAACAAGGAGTCACCCTATATTAGGGCCCCCTGTCTCATATCACCAAGATGTCATGAGAAAATACAGCAGAGTTAGGCCCGTCAGTGCCGCACAGGCCCACTTGATCAGACAACGTGAAATGGAGGGATGGAGGCGTACTATCCATATAGATGACAAGTGCTGGTTGGTTGTCGTTTGGTGGTGAGTTGTTTTGTTGTACCTTTGTCATGGCGTGACAAATTCTTCTTGTTGGTCTTCTTGTTGTGTTGATGGGATCCTGCGTTGATTTGAAAGTCTGGAGATGCTGGTGGGTTTTGTGGCGTGACATCTTGGCTTAACAAGGAGTCCCCCTGTAAACGGGCCACCTGTCTCATATCACCAAGATGTCATTAGAAAATACAGAGTTGAGTGGCTGGTCGGCTGTTGTGGCGTGACGTCGTGTTGATGAGATCCTGTGTTGGAAGACTTCGGAGCCGCTGACTGTGTTTGGACAGTCATGTTTTTTCTTTGCCCTAGATGTTAGAAGTTAGAATACAATATACAGGATTATGATAGCTGTAGTAAGTTTGCAATAATCCTGATTGGAGACAGTCTTGTGATCTGGAGATGTAAATATGATCCAACAGTGTGTTCTTCTCAGTGGTGGCTTCTCTGACCAGTTGTGTATATCCTCTTGACTGAAGAAGGTTGGATATTGGCTTTTTTCCACTGGACAGTAAATCTTCATTGAAATCTACACAAAGTACGATAGGCTGGCAATCCATAACGTCTAAAGATTCCAAGAGGCTTTGCAGGTTTGAAAGGAAGTGTCCAATATTGTAATCCGGTGGTCTGTACACAACAGCAATCAAAGCTTTGACAGGGGACTCCAGTTTGACAACCAAAAACTCCAAGTCAGTAACATTTTGAAGGTACTGCTTTTCACAGGCATGGTAATGGTTTCGGACATACATAGCGACACCACCTCCGCTTCTACTTGCAATGTGAGGATGGTTGGTGTAAGAGAGGTGTCTGTTGCGTTTGAACATGTTGTAGCCCTCCAGTTGTAGACTTTCAGCAACAAAAGATCCTGATAGATGAGTTTCGGTAAAACATAAAACGTCTCCAAGTGTCAACTGGTGATGAGATTTGATATCGGCAACGTGAGCTGGCAATCCTTCCATGTTGTGATGGATTATCGTCAATGTTTGCGCCTCGTGTGTGGTCTGTTGATACTTGATAAGTGGCATAGTGCTGTCCAACGATGCTCTTGTCATTGAGTCCAGTGATGCTGTGATTGCAGGATCACAAAATATCTTCTTCTCATCAAAGTCCGTCATTTTCAGTCCTTGCAGTGAAGTTGTTCTACTCAGAGCCACGTAGACCATTCCGGGTTGGAAGACACGTTTTAATGAAACCACTGCAGATTGTGTTGTCATTCCTTGGACTTTGTGAATTGTACATGCAAAAGCCAGCCTGACGGGAAACTGCCTGCGAACCACTCCTTTTTGTTTCAGGTTTTCCTCTACCCTCTCTATGTACACCAAGTGTCCAGCATCACCTGATGAATTGTCCCGATACCTTTGTCCTGCATTTGGATTGTCCAGCACAAGTCCCAGCGAGTTTATAGCTGTAACACCATTCTCTGTCTGGGTGACTATTCTCGCAATCTTTCCAAATGTCCCGTTAACAAGCCCGTCTTCCACATCTATGTTTCTGGTGATCATGATTCGGGCACCTTCAGCTGCTTGTAGCATGTCAAGTAGATTGTCCTTTTGTCCTTTTAAAGGATGGCGTTGCTTTTTCATCACTCCAGTTTTAGGGTCTCTTCTATAGTCCTCTGCATCTATATTGATGACGTTGGAATGGAGGACAGACACAGTTGCAGCATTATGTTTATCAACTTCTTTGTTGGTGGAAAAGATGTGTAGCACGTCATTAGGGCAGCGGGCGGGGTCAGTCACAGCCTGATGAAGCAGAGCTTTGTCATCGTTGCTTAAGGCATCCGTCTTCTGCTTCACTCTGATTCTATTCAAAACCTCAGCGAATGCAACATCATCTCTCTGTCGCATAATCTCCGTCAGTGTGATCATTTGAAAGTAGTCTTTCCAGAAGTCATCTGTATCTTCCTCAAACACGCAGAGCGGTTTACTTCTTCCCAGTGGGGGGAGCTGATAAAAGTCTCCTACTTCCAGTACCGACATGCCACCAAACGGCTTCTTACTGCCTTTGATTTGCTGTAATCTCCAGTTGACGTAGGCAAACAAGGGCTTTGAAATCATTGACACCTCGTCAATAATGATGATCTCGGCGTTTGATAACTGGGCCCTCACTTCATCTATGAGATTTCCAAGTCCTTGGTACGGTGGCTTTAAGCATCGTGGCAACTTTAGGACATAATGCAAAGTGTTGCCTGAAATGTTGAAAGCAGCGGTTCCTGTCCTTCTTTTCTGAAAAGCGAGCATATCTGATGATTGCAGGCTTCCCTCTGGTGCGTTTCTGGATCATTCCCATGTTGTTTTAATAGGCTGACACGCTTGCCATCTTCTGTTTCCTTGCCGTAGACAATCCTGTAATGTGATGCAAAATCTGCTAGACACATGTTTTCAAACTCTGGCATTTCAGGCCTGGCTCTGTATTTGTCGGGTATACCCGTCATCCACACATTCTCACTTTCCTCTGGTTTCTTCTGCAATGCGCAAAGTGGGAGATTCATTTTCAGTGCATTGTCACTCATTTGTAGAAATAAAACCCCACGTGAGCAAGACTTCATTTTCAGGCTGCACGTACGGGCCACAGACTCCTGGGCGCTGACCTCTCTGTGTTTGGAATAAGCCTGAAGGACACCTTTCATTTCATCTCGTTCCGTCTGATTTTCTGGGCTCATGTCTTTGACTATCGTTTTGAGATAGTCACTCATCTCACGCTCTGGCTTGGATATGTAGGAGAGCATGTACATGATGCAACCATACTCATCAAGAATGTACTGGATGTCCATGTTTGCGTTCCACGCCATTAGCAAATTTGGATTGTAGTTGTTCACCCAGCAGTCCTTGACATCACGCTTCATTAAAATGACGCTTGCGGAGGTCAAAGACTCAACATACGTGTCGTACTCATCAAACGTCATATTACACTGCGCCAATAGCTGTGACATGTCTTCAACCTGTGCTTTTGGGTCGTTTAGCAAGTCCCAGACCGGTTTCAGTTTGTTCTTGGCTGCTTGTGGTGCCATTGCAGGTTCTTGGGGTGGTCCTTCCTCTTCTTGTGGCATAGGGTAAGTTACGCACGTTTTTTTTATAGGTGGTTTTGGAAATCCAAATCTGCATACTTTGTTACCTTTCCTGCATGAGTTGGAATGACTTCTGCTGTGCATTTGAACGTCTGTGACATATCTGTGAAGTAAGGGTTGTTTGTCTTCATCAGGCAGCTGGCATGAAATGTAGCGATCCACAAAGTCACATACCTCGTCATCCCGGTCTTCTCCGACGATAGGAGCTCCTGCTACCCAACAGAGACAATGTATATGGGGGCTTCCTCTCGCCTGAAATTCTACCAGGTAAAAGTAATCGATAACTTCACCGATTGGCTGCGCAGGACCCAACAGCAACTGTCTCATCAGAGCATCAACCCTCTTGTCAAACATGCGCATGGTGGTTACAGGGTTACTTCTGAGAATGTCACATTTCTCAGCCCAGTCTAGCTCAGAAAAATCCACCCGTTGACCTTGTTGTGCTTTGATGGCTGTGATTACCTCTGGCCATCTGAATTCTGCAGCAGAGAAGGTCAGGAAGAAAGTTGGCTTTCCTAGTTGTCTGACCGTGGCTAGCAAATCCTTCAGAGTTCTATCCCAGTAAGCTGGAGTCCCTCTCAGTGGTTGCATGAATCTTGTAGCATCTCTGTTCCTCACCAACCTCTCCTCTGTCCTGTAGCAACTTGTTGGATATTTTCCGTCCGTCCTTGGTCTTGGATTTTCCTTTCCTTAACTGAATTGACATGCTGCTTTTTGCCAGGTGAGTCTCTGTGACAAACTGCGCAAAAAACAGGTAGCTTTGGTCTCTTGCAAAACGAGTGTCAACACAGAAAAGCCTTGCATTGAAATACATGCTTGGGGATAGTTTGACTTGTCTTGTCTCGTCTAATGTATTCCTTCCAGTAGGGAACTGAACAGGGAAAGCCATTGCCTCAAGCCTTGGGACTTGGAAAAAGCTAACAGGCGTGTTTCCTTGTGCTGGTGCGATGCTGAAAATCCCATCTCCGTAGGTCAGTGTTTCTTCTCCAAGGTCAAGTGGCTGTAAACAACTGTCCAAGCCAACTCCAGGTCTTAGTGCAGCTTTTTCAGTCTCTGCATTGGGAGGTTGTTGGTCATGGTCTTCCTGTTGCTCATAAGCAGGCTGTAAAGCTGCAGACTTTACCTCTGATAGATCAGCACTTTCAGTTTCATCACCGCTATCAAGGTCCATCTCATCATCATCATCCGTTCTCTCATCAGCTCTGATTGTAACGTTTCTGTAGTCAGGGTGTGTGTCAATGAGCTTTGATAGTCCTGCTACTACATTTCTCATGTTTACAGTGTGAAACAGCTGGTGGCCTTTGTAAACCAGACGTCTTTTCAGCTTCACTCTGTATAACTGGGATGAACTGCATGGTCTTGGTAAAGTATTTACCGTTGTTTCCACCTCGGATGGCACCGACACCACAGCGCCATGTATAGCTGCTTGTCGACCTTTAGGAAGTGTGACAATCTTGGCAAATGGCAGTATTTTAGCCAAAAGTTGTCTTTCCAGCACGTTCAAATCACAGAGCTCTGGGGGAATGGGCTCCAGCTCCAGGTTGTTAGCCACAGCAATGGATGATTTGTTTCCTGCCTTCAAATGGGAATGACAGCTGTGACAAATCCACTCTTTTTTCCTTTCTTCTGGTACAGTGCATTGTTCAGGACCTTGACATTTATCGTCGCACACATGGACATATTGCCCTGTCAAACAGACAGCAACAATGTGTGGATTCTTCTTGTAATTGCTGCGATTGCAACACTTTACTTGGTTGGGGAAAAGGGTGCGATGGCACATTGTGCACACAAAAGTTGGTCCAGCTTTAATGCATTCCTTGAAAGTGGATATAGCTGTCTGCATTAGGCTGTTGTCAACTGGTTGATTGTATTCACGTGTAGAATGAGTCCATTGTCTGTATTTCCTACTTACTTTCAAGGCACAGCGCATCTTGTGGGCCATCTTAAAACATGCTTCACTGTGACACTTGCTTTTCATGTAACTGATGCATTGTTGCAAATGATGTTTTCTGAAAGCAGGATCATTGTGATACTTGTGGCGCAAAGCTTCCTTTTGTTTTTTCCTGAAAGCAGGATTGTTGTGGTACTTGTGGCGCAAAGCTTCTTTTTGCTTATTTAAGTGATGTTTTCTGAAAACATGATCATTGTGGTACTTTAGGCGCAAAGTTTCTTTTTGCTTTTCTCTGAAATCTGCATCTGTTCTGTATCTGCTGGTGTTGTGTGCACCATGCATTACTTGGGTTCTTTGTCTTCTCTTTTCTTTGTCGCTGTTCTACATTTAACTTGGGAAATGCATTACTGTCCTTTGACATGCCTTGTGTGGATGGTGCATTGAATGACTGCAGATGTTTGTTGGGTGGGAATCCATTTTGTGTTACATCTTTGGTCTGTGTCACCTTCTCCACATGCTTTTCACTTTGTGGCTTTTCAGATTGCACTGATAGGTATGGCGAACCACCGGATGTCTTGGACGGTGAAAGATGTCTTGCATGTTGAAATGCGACTGGCATGAAGTCATACTGTAGTCCATCAATAGGGCCTCTGCAATCTGTCAGTAGCAATTCATACAAAGTATGAATCCTTGCAACCATCTCATTCAAATGTGTGAAAGTAAGCATAACCGCTTTTCCATTTCTGTCAGGTAGTCCATCTGCATTTCGACAATGAGAATCAAACAGTCCATATCTTCCAGACTTGTCTCTGAACACAGCAATGCAATATGGTGATATACTAAGGAGGGCATGAGTAACACCCGCAGAGAGACACTGAAGTCTTGTGGAGAGATCAAGAAACCAAGCCTGGTTGTGACCGTCTCCCCTGGCTCTCACGCATCCCATCTCCACCGGAGATTTAAGTACATTGTACTCATGTTGGTCATTGTTGATTCTGTGTGGTAGTTCCTCCATGGTCAAGTGTTGGCTTTTATATTTTTTTCCTCGCTTTAGCTGTTTTATAGTTTTGTCATACAATCTATTGCCCGTGTCCAGTATCTTGTCAAGATCAGCCTTCCTCAGGTCATCAACCTCATTGTGATATGCCAAAAATGTCAGAGCCATGCATGTACACTGCTTGTTCCTTGACTTTACATAGCCAATACGACCCTGATGAGTTGACGCCTGCACTGATATCTGACTTTGTAGGATGCATTGTTCTTGAATATTGTAATTTTCAGAAGTGGAAATCACACTTCCATTGGGCTCTTGAACTGGAAACTGAGCTGTGCATGAGGATGACACCACAGGTTTTCTACACACTTGTCCACATTCACCATCACTTCTGTGTGGCTCTGCACTCTGCAAGCGTGGGTCTGAAAGGTCCAATTTAGACCAGCGCAGCTTTGCAGACTGAGATTTATTTCCCTTACGTGGCATGACTGTATTGACACTGCTGAAATGGCTGAAATTCTGATTAATGTGTAATAGTTATTACAAACCTGTAAGCTTTGTCTGGGATGAAAAAGTGGAGTAGAATCGGAAGATCTTTATACAGAGTAAATAAGCTAGTTTACATACCTCAAATGCTGGCTACTGTAGCCTGTACTTGTTATTACCAACCTTTAACCAGAAGCAGTCCAAACTGTAGAGAAAAGAACCTTGGAGATGTGGGCACAGATCTGGAACGACTAGAAAATAAAAACACAATTTCAAACACAAAAGTGTTATTGGAAAGAAATTTATGACTGATTATGTGATACCTTGAAGTATATGGCATGTAAATATACAGCGTCTTATGAGGGTCGATTTAATGGGACTATTTAAGTTAATTAATATAACAAGATATAAGCTTATATAATTATTAATACTTATGTGATTCTACAATAATTAACATTTTGAACACAATTATAGTTTGTTTATTAAGTCAGAATTGTAAGAAAATTAAAAACAGATGCAGTTGTGTGTTGGTTACACAACTTCACTTTGGCCAGGCGCTTCATTCTCAGTACAGACATGAAAGGTGAAGCATTTCATCTTGTGTGCTTACTGGTAAAAAATAGTCTCTCCCTAGCAGGTATTCAACACACACAGTGGCACAATGATACAATAATTGGTGTTCCTAAATTAGTTGGGGTAAATATTGTGTAAAATAAGTCAGATAAAAAAACTGTAGTCTGCATATAAAGCAATCTGCTAACATGACCATGCAGGTGTCTAGTGTATTGGAAACCGCACGTGTATGTGGGACGATTGGATGTAGTACGATGGGATTTATACTAATTTACCTTCACAAATGTCACTGGGCAACAGGGCTCAGTCTGGCCTTCTGGAGATGCAGAACACAGATCAGGAACCATTCGAAATAAATAAGAACATAATTGATGGATCGCGACTCCAGTCGAGCTGTCGAGAACAACTTATGGCTTTTAAAGCTCTTCAACAGCAATCAAGATCCATCATGCTGATGACAACCACGAAGGGACTCGAACCCTTAATCTTCTGATCCGAAGTGAGACGCCTTATCCATTTTTTTTTTTTTTTATCTTTTTATTGGTGTTTTCTTCAATTCACAAGTTTACAATACACACTGATATTCATATATGCATAATCACACACAAAAACCACCACCACTTCTCCCACGGAACATTATTTACAAAGCAACTCCTTCGTCACCAATTGATTAACATTTTTCCCCCTTCGCCTTCAGAAATTAATGTATTCCCATGCACAAAGAAGGATTTTACCTCCACTCCACCATAAGTCCAAAGAAGTCCAATGCTTCTCTTCATGAGTGTTTTAAACAAGGGTTTTATCTTGACCTTGCGCCCTTCAAAGTGGGCAAAGTTCCGTCGTAGCACCACAGCATATCTGGCGTGACTTAAAACAAAGTTAATTAAACACAGATTAGCTTACGCGTGTAACGAACATGCATTTGAATCAGGTGTGTTGGAGCCAAGAAACCTCTAAAAACATGCAGGACAGGGGTTCCCTGAGGACAGGGTTAAGAACCACTGATCTAAAGCATGCTGGCCTGAGGACAAGGGTTGAGAACCACTGCCTTAGACCGTCTCAGTGCCCGCTGACTTGTTGAAGAACCATATCAACTGGTTCATGAGCCCAAATGCCCATTTGACATAATAAAGGCGTGTCCTCGTTCTGTGTCCTTGTTTGTGTGTGTGGGGGTGTGCAGTGAGATTCTGTTGTTGGTTAGGAAGAAGTTTCCGTAGTGTAGTGGTTATCACGTTCGCCTCACACGCGAAAGGTCCCCGGTTCGAGACCGGGCGGAAACATGTCCCCTTTTATCAGCAGTCTCGTAAATAATTGATGCATTGTCGACAGTTACAAGTTTGTTGGAGTACCCTGGTGCCACATGCTCCGTCGTTTTCTGTAGAGCTTGGTAAGGGTCCAATCAGGTCTAACGCATGCAGAGCAGGGAAACCTGAGGTCCAGGATTGGGAAAGGTTGCTTTGGACAATCTCATTTGTTGCTAGCTTGCTGAAGAAGAGTATCAACTAGTTCATGAGTCGAAATGCCCATGTCAAGATTTTAAATATGTGTCCTTGTTCTGTTTCCTTGTTACTTGCGTGTTTGTGTGTGCACTGGGCTTCTGTCTTTCAGGATTTGGCAGTTTCCGTAGTGTAGCGGTTATCACATTCGCTTAACAGGCGAAAGGTCCCAGGTTCGAGACCGGGTGGAAACTTCTGCATCTTTCCTCGGTTTTCGTCCAATGGCGATCCTCTCGAGAGTAGTTAATGTCCCATGTAGTCCCAATGTCCCAAGAAGTCCCATGATTCAGTGGAGTTGACATGTTATTCTTTGAAATGGGAAGTCAGTGCCACTTGTGCGGATTCGCCTTTTAAGCCGTTCCGTTGTTTCTACCAGTCGGTAGAATCCCGTTCAGCAAGATTACCATGAATGTCATGGGCCAAGGACCTTTGTTACTTCTGAGACCTTCAGACCAGTCGTTCGCGATCCTGGTCCCACCTGCCCTGCCCTGCATGTTTGAGATGTTTCCCTGCTCCAACACACCCGATTCAAATAAGTGGGTCGTTATGTAGCTCTCTAGAAGCCTTGTAACGAACATGCATTTGAATCAGGTGTGTTGGAGCCAAGAAACCTCTAAAAACATGCAGGACAGGGGTTCCCTGAGGACAGGGTTAAGAACCACTGATCTAAAGCATGCTGGCCTGAGGACAAGGGTTGAGAACCACTGCCTTAGACCGTCTCAGTGCCCGCTGACTTGTTGAAGAACCATATCAACTGGTTCATGAGCCCAAATGCCCATTTGACATAATAAAGGCGTGTCCTCGTTCTGTGTCCTTGTTTGTGTGTGTGGGGGTGTGCAGTGAGATTCTGTTGTTGGTTAGGAAGAAGTTTCCGTAGTGTAGTGGTTATCACGTTCGCCTCACACGCGAAAGGTCCCCGGTTCGAGACCGGGCGGAAACATGTCCCCTTTTATCAGCAGTCTCGTAAATAATTGATGCATTGTCGACAGTTACAAGTTTGTTGGAGTACCCTGGTGCCACATGCTCCGTCGTTTTCTGTAGAGCTTGGTAAGGGTCCAATCAGGTCTAACGCATGCAGAGCAGGGAAACCTGAGGTCCAGGATTGGGAAAGGTTGCTTTGGACAATCTCATTTGTTGCTAGCTTGCTGAAGAAGAGTATCAACTAGTTCATGAGCCGAAATGCCCATGTCAAGATTTTAAATGTGTGTCCTTGTTCTGTTTCCTTGTTACTTGCGTGTTTGTGTGTGCACTGGGCTTCTGTCTTTCAGGAGTTGGCAGTTTCCGTAGTGTAGCGGTTATCACGTTCGCTTAACACGCGAAAGGTCCCCGATTCGAGACCGGGTGGAAACTTCTGCATCTTTCCTCGGTTTTCGTCCAATGGCGATCCTCTCGAGAGTAGTTAATGTCCCATGTAGTCCCAATGTCCCAAGAAGTCCCATGATTCAGTGGAGTTGACATGTCATTCTTTGAAATGGGAAGTCAGCTACCCTGGTGCCACTTGTGCGGATTCGCCTTTTAAGCCGTTCCGTTGTTTCTACCAGTCGGTAGAATCCCGTTCAGCAAGATTACCATGAATGTCATGGGCCAAGGACCTTTGTTACTTCTGAGACCTTCAGACCAGTCGTTCGCGATCCTGGTCCCACCTGCCCTGCCCTGCATGTTTGAGATGTTTCCCTGCTCCAACACACCCGATTCAAATAAGTGGGTCGTTATGTAGCTCTCTAGAAGCCTTGTAACGAACATGCATTTGAATCAGGTGTGTTGGAGCCAAGAAACCTCTAAAAACATGCAGGACAGGGGTTCCCTGAGGACAGGGTTAAGAACCACTGATCTAAAGCATGCTGGCCTGAGGACAAGGGTTGAGAACCACTGCCTTAGACCGTCTCAGTGCCCGCTGACTTGTTGAAGAACCATATCAACTGGTTCATGAGCCCAAATGCCCATTTGACATAATAAAGGCGTGTCCTCGTTCTGTGTCCTTGTTTGTGTGTGTGGGGGTGTGCAGTGAGATTCTGTTGTTGGTTAGGAAGAAGTTTCCGTAGTGTAGTGGTTATCACGTTCGCCTCACACGCGAAAGGTCCCCGGTTCGAGACCGGGCGGAAACATGTCCCCTTTTATCAGCAGTCTCGTAAATAATTGATGCATTGTCGACAGTTACAAGTTTGTTGGAGTACCCTGGTGCCACATGCTCCGTCGTTTTCTGTAGAGCTTGGTAAGGGTCCAATCAGGTCTAACGCATGCAGAGCAGGGAAACCTGAGGTCCAGGATTGGGAAAGGTTGCTTTGGACAATCTCATTTGTTGCTAGCTTGCTGAAGAAGAGTATCAACTAGTTCATGAGTCGAAATGCCCATGTCAAGATTTTAAATGTGTGTCCTTGTTCTGTTTCCTTGTTACTTGCGTGTTTGTGTGTGCACTGGGCTTCTGTATTTCAGGATTTGGCAGTTTCCGTAGTGTAGCGGTTATCACATTCGCTTAACAGGCGAAAGGTCCCAGGTTCGAGACCGGGTGGAAACTTCTGCATCTTTCCTCGGTTTTCGTCCAATGGCGATCCTCTCGAGAGTAGTTAATGTCCCATGTAGTCCCAATGTCCCAAGAAGTCCCATGATTCAGTGGAGTTGACATGTTATTCTTTGAAATGGGAAGTCAGTGCCACTTGTGCGGATTCGCCTTTTAAGCCGTTCCGTTGTTTCTACCAGTCGGTAGAATCCCGTTCAGCAAGATTACCATGAATGTAATGGGCCAAGGACCTTTGTTACTTCTGAGACCTTCAGACCAGTCGTTCGCGATCCTGGTCCCACCTGCCCTGCCCTGCATGTTTGAGATGTTTCCCTGCTCCAACACACCCGATTCAAATAAGTGGGTCGTTATGTAGCTCTCTAGAAGCCTTGTAACGAACATGCATTTGAATCAGGTGTGTTGGAGCCAAGAAACCTCTAAAAACATGCAGGACAGGGGTTCCCTGAGGACAGGGTTAAGAACCACTGATCTAAAGCATGCTGGCCTGAGGACAAGGGTTGAGAACCACTGCCTTAGACCGTCTCAGTGCCCGCTGACTTGTTGAAGAACCATATCAACTGGTTCATGAGCCCAAATGCCCATTTGACATAATAAAGGCGTGTCCTCGTTCTGTGTCCTTGTTTGTGTGTGTGGGGGTGTGCAGTGAGATTCTGTTGTTGGTTAGGAAGAAGTTTCCGTAGTGTAGTGGTTATCACGTTCGCCTCACACGCGAAAGGTCCCCGGTTCGAGACCGGGCGGAAACATGTCCCCTTTTATCAGCAGTCTCGTAAATAATTGATGCATTGTCGACAGTTACAAGTTTGTTGGAGTACCCTGGTGCCACATGCTCCGTCGTTTTCTGTAGAGCTTGGTAAGGGTCCAATCAGGTCTAACGCATGCAGAGCAGGGAAACCTGAGGTCCAGGATTGGGAAAGGTTGCTTTGGACAATCTCATTTGTTGCTAGCTTGCTGAAGAAGAGTATCAACTAGTTCATGAGTCGAAATGCCCATGTCAAGATTTTAAATGTGTGTCCTTGTTCTGTTTCCTTGTTACTTGCGTGTTTGTGTGTGCACTGGGCTTCTGTCTTTCAGGAGTTGGCAGTTTCCGTAGTGTAGCGGTTATCACGTTCGCTTAACACGCGAAAGGTCCCCGATTCGAGACCGGGTGGAAACTTCTGCATCTTTCCTCGGTTTTCGTCCAATGGCGATCCTCTCGAGAGTAGTTAATGTCCCATGTAGTCCCAATGTCCCAAGAAGTCCCATGATTCAGTGGAGTTGACATGTTATTCTTTGAAATGGGAAGTCAGTGCCACTTGTGCGGATTCGCCTTTTAAGCCGTTCCGTTGTTTCTACCAGTCGGTAGAATCCCGTTCAGCAAGATTACCATGAATGTCATGGGCCAAGGACCTTTGTTACTTCTGAGACCTTCAGACCAGTCGTTCGCGATCCTGGTCCCACCTGCCCTGCCCTGCATGTTTGAGATGTTTCCCTGCTCCAACACACCCGATTCAAATAAGTGGGTCGTTATGTAGCTCTCTAGAAGCCTTGTAACGAACATGCATTTGAATCAGGTGTGTTGGAGCCAAGAAACCTCTAAAAACATGCAGGACAGGGGTTCCCTGAGGACAGGGTTAAGAACCACTGATCTAAAGCATGCTGGCCTGAGGACAAGGGTTGAGAACCACTGCCTTAGACCGTCTCAGTGCCCGCTGACTTGTTGAAGAACCATATCAACTGGTTCATGAGCCCAAATGCCCATTTGACATAATAAAGGCGTGTCCTCGTTCTGTGTCCTTGTTTGTGTGTGTGGGGGTGTGCAGTGAGATTCTGTTGTTGGTTAGGAAGAAGTTTCCGTAGTGTAGTGGTTATCACGTTCGCCTCACACGCGAAAGGTCCCCGGTTCGAGACCGGGCGGAAACATGTCCCCTTTTATCAGCAGTCTCGTAAATAATTGATGCATTGTCGACAGTTACAAGTTTGTTGGAGTACCCTGGTGCCACATGCTCCGTCGTTTTCTGTAGAGCTTGGTAAGGGTCCAATCAGGTCTAACGCATGCAGAGCAGGGAAACCTGAGGTCCAGGATTGGGAAAGGTTGCTTTGGACAATCTCATTTGTTGCTAGCTTGCTGAAGAAGAGTATCAACTAGTTCATGAGTCGAAATGCCCATGTCAAGATTTTAAATGTGTGTCCTTGTTCTGTTTCCTTGTTACTTGCGTGTTTGTGTGTGCACTGGGCTTCTGTCTTTCAGGATTTGGCAGTTTCCGTAGTGTAGCGGTTATCACATTCGCTTAACAGGCGAAAGGTCCCAGGTTCGAGACCGGGTGGAAACTTCTGCATCTTTCCTCGGTTTTCGTCCAATGGCGATCCTCTCGAGAGTAGTTAATGTCCCATGTAGTCCCAATGTCCCAAGAAGTCCCATGATTCAGTGGAGTTGACATGTTATTCTTTGAAATGGGAAGTCAGTGCCACTTGTGCGGATTCGCCTTTTAAGCCGTTCCGTTGTTTCTACCAGTCGGTAGAATCCCGTTCAGCAAGATTACCATGAATGTCATGGGCCAAGGACCTTTGTTACTTCTGAGACCTTCAGACCAGTCGTTCGCGATCCTGGTCCCACCTGCCCTGCCCTGCATGTTTGAGATGTTTCCCTGCTCCAACACACCCGATTCAAATAAGTGGGTCGTTATGTAGCTCTCTAGAAGCCTTGTAACGAACATGCATTTGAATCAGGTGTGTTGGAGCCAAGAAACCTCTAAAAACATGCAGGACAGGGGTTCCCTGAGGACAGGGTTAAGAACCACTGATCTAAAGCATGCTGGCCTGAGGACAAGGGTTGAGAACCACTGCCTTAGACCATCTCAGTGCCCGCTGACTTGTTGAAGAACCATATCAACTGGTTCATGAGCCCAAATGCCCATTTGACATAATAAAGGCGTGTCCTCGTTCTGTGTCCTTGTTTGTGTGTGTGGGGGTGTGCAGTGAGATTCTGTTGTTGGTTAGGAAGAAGTTTCCGTAGTGTAGTGGTTATCACGTTCGCCTCACACGCGAAAGGTCCCCGGTTCGAGACCGGGCGGAAACATGTCCCCTTTTATCAGCAGTCTCGTAAATAATTGATGCATTGTCGACAGTTACAAGTTTGTTGGAGTACCCTGGTGCCACATGCTCCGTCGTTTTCTGTAGAGCTTGGTAAGGGTCCAATCAGGTCTAACGCATGCAGAGCAGGGAAACCTGAGGTCCAGGATTGGGAAAGGTTGCTTTGGACAATCTCATTTGTTGCTAGCTTGCTGAAGAAGAGTATCAACTAGTTCATGAGCCGAAATGCCCATGTCAAGATTTTAAATGTGTGTCCTTGTTCTGTTTCCTTGTTACTTGCGTGTTTGTGTGTGCACTGGGCTTCTGTCTTTCAGGAGTTGGCAGTTTCCGTAGTGTAGCGGTTATCACGTTCGCTTAACACGCGAAAGGTCCCCGATTCGAGACCGGGTGGAAACTTCTGCATCTTTCCTCGGTTTTCGTCCAATGGCGATCCTCTCGAGAGTAGTTAATGTCCCATGTAGTCCCAATGTCCCAAGAAGTCCCATGATTCAGTGGAGTTGACATGTCATTCTTTGAAATGGGAAGTCAGCTACCCTGGTGCCACTTGTGCGGATTCGCCTTTTAAGCCGTTCCGTTGTTTCTACCAGTCGGTAGAATCCCGTTCAGCAAGATTACCATGAATGTCATGGGCCAAGGACCTTTGTTACTTCTGAGACCTTCAGACCAGTCGTTCGCGATCCTGGTCCCACCTGCCCTGCCCTGCATGTTTGAGATGTTTCCCTGCTCCAACACACCCGATTCAAATAAGTGGGTCGTTATGTAGCTCTCTAGAAGCCTTGTAACGAACATGCATTTGAATCAGGTGTGTTGGAGCCAAGAAACCTCTAAAAACATGCAGGACAGGGGTTCCCTGAGGACAGGGTTAAGAACCACTGATCTAAAGCATGCTGGCCTGAGGACAAGGGTTGAGAACCACTGCCTTAGACCGTCTCAGTGCCCGCTGACTTGTTGAAGAACCATATCAACTGGTTCATGAGCCCAAATGCCCATTTGACATAATAAAGGCGTGTCCTCGTTCTGTGTCCTTGTTTGTGTGTGTGGGGGTGTGCAGTGAGATTCTGTTGTTGGTTAGGAAGAAGTTTCCGTAGTGTAGTGGTTATCACGTTCGCCTCACACGCGAAAGGTCCCCGGTTCGAGACCGGGCGGAAACATGTCCCCTTTTATCAGCAGTCTCGTAAATAATTGATGCATTGTCGACAGTTACAAGTTTGTTGGAGTACCCTGGTGCCACATGCTCCGTCGTTTTCTGTAGAGCTTGGTAAGGGTCCAATCAGGTCTAACGCATGCAGAGCAGGGAAACCTGAGGTCCAGGATTGGGAAAGGTTGCTTTGGACAATCTCATTTGTTGCTAGCTTGCTGAAGAAGAGTATCAACTAGTTCATGAGTCGAAATGCCCATGTCAAGATTTTAAATGTGTGTCCTTGTTCTGTTTCCTTGTTACTTGCGTGTTTGTGTGTGCACTGGGCTTCTGTCTTTCAGGATTTGGCAGTTTCCGTAGTGTAGCGGTTATCACATTCGCTTAACAGGCGAAAGGTCCCAGGTTCGAGACCGGGTGGAAACTTCTGCATCTTTCCTCGGTTTTCGTCCAATGGCGATCCTCTCGAGAGTAGTTAATGTCCCATGTAGTCCCAATGTCCCAAGAAGTCCCATGATTCAGTGGAGTTGACATGTTATTCTTTGAAATGGGAAGTCAGTGCCACTTGTGCGGATTCGCCTTTTAAGCCGTTCCGTTGTTTCTACCAGTCGGTAGAATCCCGTTCAGCAAGATTACCATGAATGTCATGGGCCAAGGACCTTTGTTACTTCTGAGACCTTCAGACCAGTCGTTCGCGATCCTGGTCCCACCTGCCCTGCCCTGCATGTTTGAGATGTTTCCCTGCTCCAACACACCCGATTCAAATAAGTGGGTCGTTATGTAGCTCTCTAGAAGCCTTGTAACGAACATGCATTTGAATCAGGTGTGTTGGAGCCAAGAAACCTCTAAAAACATGCAGGACAGGGGTTCCCTGAGGACAGGGTTAAGAACCACTGATCTAAAGCATGCTGGCCTGAGGACAAGGGTTGAGAACCACTGCCTTAGACCGTCTCAGTGCCCGCTGACTTGTTGAAGAACCATATCAACTGGTTCATGAGCCCAAATGCCCATTTGACATAATAAAGGCGTGTCCTCGTTCTGTGTCCTTGTTTGTGTGTGTGGGGGTGTGCAGTGAGATTCTGTTGTTGGTTAGGAAGAAGTTTCCGTAGTGTAGTGGTTATCACGTTCGCCTCACACGCGAAAGGTCCCCTGTTCGAGACCGGGCGGAAACAAGTCCCCTTTTATCAGCAGTCTCGTAAATAATTGATGCATTGTCGACAGTTACAAGTTTGTTGGAGTACCCTGGTGCCACATGCTCCGTCGTTTTCTGTAGAGCTTGGTAAGGGTCCAATCAGGTCTAACGCATGCAGAGCAGGGAAACCTGAGGTCCAGGATTGGGAAAGGTTGCTTTGGACAATCTCATTTGTTGCTAGCTTGCTGAAGATGAGTATCAACTAGTTCATGAGCCGAAATGCCCATGTCAAGATTTTAAATGTGTGTCCTCCTTGTTCTGTTTCCTTGTTACTTGCGTGTTTGTGTGTGCACTGGGCTTCTGTCTTTCAGGAGTTGGCAGTTTCTGTAGTGTAGCGGTTATCACGTTCGCTTAACACGCGAAAGGTCCCCGGTTCGAGACCGGGCGGAAACTTCTACATCTTTCCTCGGTTTTCGTCCAATGGCGATCCTCTCGAGAGTAGTTAATGTCCCATGTAGTCCCAATGTCCCAAGAAGTCCCATGATTCAGTGGAGTTGACATGTCATTCTTTGAAATGGGAAGTCAGCTACCCTGGTGCCACTTGTGCGCATTCGCCTTTTAAGCCGTTCCGTTGTTTCTACCAGTCGGTAGAATCCCGTTCAGCAAGATTACCATGAATGTCATGGGCCAAGGACCTTTGTTACTTCTGAGACCTTCAGACCAGTCGTTCGCGATCCTGGTCCCACCTGCCCTGCCCTGCATGTTTGAGATGTTTCCCTGCTCCAACACACCCGATTCAAATAAGTGGGTCGTTATGTAGCTCTCTAGAAGCCTTGTAACGAACATGCATTTGAATCAGGTGTGTTGGAGCCAAGAAACCTCTAAAAACATGCAGGACAGGGGTTCCCTGAGGACAGGGTTAAGAACCACTGATCTAAAGCATGCTGGCCTGAGGACAAGGGTTGAGAACCACTGCCTTAGACCGTCTCAGTGCCCGCTGACTTGTTTAAGAACCATATCAACTGGTTCATGAGCCCAAATGCCCATTTGACATGATAAAGGCGTGTCCTCGTTCTGTGTCCTTGTTTGTGTGTGTGTGGGTGTGCAGTGAGATTCTGTTGTTGGTTAGGAAGAAGTTTCCGTAGTGTAGTGGTTATCACGTTCGCCTCACACGCGAAAGGTCCCCTGTTCGAGACCGGGCGGAAACATGTCCCCTTTTATCAGCAGTCTCGTAAATAATTGATGCATTGTCGACAGTTACAAGTTTGTTGGAGTACCCTGGTGCCACATGCTCCGTCGTTTTCTGTAGAGCTTGGTAAGGGTCCAATCAGGTCTAACGCATGCAGAGCAGGGAAACCTGAGGTCCAGGATTGGGAAAGGTTGCTTTGGACAATCTCATTTGTTGCTAGCTTGCTGAAGAAGAGTATCAACTAGTTCATGAGTCGAAATGCCCATGTCAAGATTTTAAATGTGTGTCCTTGTTCTGTTTCCTTGTTACTTGCGTGTTTGTGTGTGCACTGGGCTTCTGTCTTTCAGGATTTGGCAGTTTCCGTAGTGTAGCGGTTATCACATTCGCTTAACAGGCGAAAGGTCCCAGGTTCGAGACCGGGTGGAAACTTCTGCATCTTTCCTCGGTTTTCGTCCAATGGCGATCCTCTCGAGAGTAGTTAATGTCCCATGTAGTCCCAATGTCCCAAGAAGTCCCATGATTCAGTGGAGTTGACATGTTATTCTTTGAAATGGGAAGTCAGTGCCACTTGTGCGGATTCGCCTTTTAAGCCGTTCCGTTGTTTCTACCAGTCGGTAGAATCCCGTTCAGCAAGATTACCATGAATGTCATGGGCCAAGGACCTTTGTTACTTCTGAGACCTTCAGACCAGTCGTTCGCGATCCTGGTCCCACCTGCCCTGCCCTGCATGTTTGAGATGTTTCCCTGCTCCAACACACCCGATTCAAATAAGTGGGTCGTTATGTAGCTCTCTAGAAGCCTTGTAACGAACATGCATTTGAATCAGGTGTGTTGGAGCCAAGAAACCTCTAAAAACATGCAGGACAGGGGTTCCCTGAGGACAGGGTTAAGAACCACTGATCTAAAGCATGCTGGCCTGAGGACAAGGGTTGAGAACCACTGCCTTAGACCGTCTCAGTGCCCGCTGACTTGTTGAAGAACCATATCAACTGGTTCATGAGCCCAAATGCCCATTTGACATAATAAAGGCGTGTCCTCGTTCTGTGTCCTTGTTTGTGTGTGTGGGGGTGTGCAGTGAGATTCTGTTGTTGGTTAGGAAGAAGTTTCCGTAGTGTAGTGGTTATCACGTTCGCCTCACACGCGAAAGGTCCCCGGTTCGAGACCGGGCGGAAACATGTCCCCTTTTATCAGCAGTCTCGTAAATAATTGATGCATTGTCGACAGTTACAAGTTTGTTGGAGTACCCTGGTGCCACATGCTCCGTCGTTTTCTGTAGAGCTTGGTAAGGGTCCAATCAGGTCTAACGCATGCAGAGCAGGGAAACCTGAGGTCCAGGATTGGGAAAGGTTGCTTTGGACAATCTCATTTGTTGCTAGCTTGCTGAAGAAGAGTATCAACTAGTTCATGAGCCGAAATGCCCATGTCAAGATTTTAAATGTGTGTCCTTGTTCTGTTTCCTTGTTACTTGCGTGTTTGTGTGTGCACTGGGCTTCTGTCTTTCAGGAGTTGGCAGTTTCCGTAGTGTAGCGGTTATCACGTTCGCTTAACACGCGAAAGGTCCCCGATTCGAGACCGGGTGGAAACTTCTGCATCTTTCCTCGGTTTTCGTCCAATGGCGATCCTCTCGAGAGTAGTTAATGTCCCATGTAGTCCCAATGTCCCAAGAAGTCCCATGATTCAGTGGAGTTGACATGTCATTCTTTGAAATGGGAAGTCAGCTACCCTGGTGCCACTTGTGCGGATTCGCCTTTTAAGCCGTTCCGTTGTTTCTACCAGTCGGTAGAATCCCGTTCAGCAAGATTACCATGAATGTCATGGGCCAAGGACCTTTGTTACTTCTGAGACCTTCAGACCAGTCGTTCGCGATCCTGGTCCCACCTGCCCTGCCCTGCATGTTTGAGATGTTTCCCTGCTCCAACACACCCGATTCAAATAAGTGGGTCGTTATGTAGCTCTCTAGAAGCCTTGTAACGAACATGCATTTGAATCAGGTGTGTTGGAGCCAAGAAACCTCTAAAAACATGCAGGACAGGGGTTCCCTGAGGACAGGGTTAAGAACCACTGATCTAAAGCATGCTGGCCTGAGGACAAGGGTTGAGAACCACTGCCTTAGACCGTCTCAGTGCCCGCTGACTTGTTGAAGAACCATATCAACTGGTTCATGAGCCCAAATGCCCATTTGACATAATAAAGGCGTGTCCTCGTTCTGTGTCCTTGTTTGTGTGTGTGGGGGTGTGCAGTGAGATTCTGTTGTTGGTTAGGAAGAAGTTTCCGTAGTGTAGTGGTTATCACGTTCGCCTCACACGCGAAAGGTCCCCGGTTCGAGACCGGGCGGAAACATGTCCCCTTTTATCAGCAGTCTCGTAAATAATTGATGCATTGTCGACAGTTACAAGTTTGTTGGAGTACCCTGGTGCCACATGCTCCGTCGTTTTCTGTAGAGCTTGGTAAGGGTCCAATCAGGTCTAACGCATGCAGAGCAGGGAAACCTGAGGTCCAGGATTGGGAAAGGTTGCTTTGGACAATCTCATTTGTTGCTAGCTTGCTGAAGAAGAGTATCAACTAGTTCATGAGCCGAAATGCCCATGTCAAGATTTTAAATGTGTGTCCTTGTTCTGTTTCCTTGTTACTTGCGTGTTTGTGTGTGCACTGGGCTTCTGTCTTTCAGGAGTTGGCAGTTTCCGTAGTGTAGCGGTTATCACGTTCGCTTAACACGCGAAAGGTCCCCGATTCGAGACCGGGTGGAAACTTCTGCATCTTTCCTCGGTTTTCGTCCAATGGCGATCCTCTCGAGAGTAGTTAATGTCCCATGTAGTCCCAATGTCCCAAGAAGTCCCATGATTCAGTGGAGTTGACATGTCATTCTTTGAAATGGGAAGTCAGCTACCCTGGTGCCACTTGTGCGGATTCGCCTTTTAAGCCGTTCCGTTGTTTCTACCAGTCGGTAGAATCCCGTTCAGCAAGATTACCATGAATGTCATGGGCCAAGGACCTTTGTTACTTCTGAGACCTTCAGACCAGTCGTTCGCGATCCTGGTCCCACCTGCCCTGCCCTGCATGTTTGAGATGTTTCCCTGCTCCAACACACCCGATTCAAATAAGTGGGTCGTTATGTAGCTCTCTAGAAGCCTTGTAACGAACATGCATTTGAATCAGGTGTGTTGGAGCCAAGAAACCTCTAAAAACATGCAGGACAGGGGTTCCCTGAGGACAGGGTTAAGAACCACTGATCTAAAGCATGCTGGCCTGAGGACAAGGGTTGAGAACCACTGCCTTAGACCGTCTCAGTGCCCGCTGACTTGTTGAAGAACCATATCAACTGGTTCATGAGCCCAAATGCCCATTTGACATAATAAAGGCGTGTCCTCGTTCTGTGTCCTTGTTTGTGTGTGTGGGGGTGTGCAGTGAGATTCTGTTGTTGGTTAGGAAGAAGTTTCCGTAGTGTAGTGGTTATCACGTTCGCCTCACACGCGAAAGGTCCCCGGTTCGAGACCGGGCGGAAACATGTCCCCTTTTATCAGCAGTCTCGTAAATAATTGATGCATTGTCGACAGTTACAAGTTTGTTGGAGTACCCTGGTGCCACATGCTCCGTCGTTTTCTGTAGAGCTTGGTAAGGGTCCAATCAGGTCTAACGCATGCAGAGCAGGGAAACCTGAGGTCCAGGATTGGGAAAGGTTGCTTTGGACAATCTCATTTGTTGCTAGCTTGCTGAAGAAGAGTATCAACTAGTTCATGAGTCGAAATGCCCATGTCAAGATTTTAAATGTGTGTCCTTGTTCTGTTTCCTTGTTACTTGCGTGTTTGTGTGTGCACTGGGCTTCTGTCTTTCAGGATTTGGCAGTTTCCGTAGTGTAGCGGTTATCACATTCGCTTAACAGGCGAAAGGTCCCAGGTTCGAGACCGGGTGGAAACTTCTGCATCTTTCCTCGGTTTTCGTCCAATGGCGATCCTCTCGAGAGTAGTTAATGTCCCATGTAGTCCCAATGTCCCAAGAAGTCCCATGATTCAGTGGAGTTGACATGTTATTCTTTGAAATGGGAAGTCAGTGCCACTTGTGCGGATTCGCCTTTTAAGCCGTTCCGTTGTTTCTACCAGTCGGTAGAATCCCGTTCAGCAAGATTACCATGAATGTCATGGGCCAAGGACCTTTGTTACTTCTGAGACCTTCAGACCAGTCGTTCGCGATCCTGGTCCCACCTGCCCTGCCCTGCATGTTTGAGATGTTTCCCTGCTCCAACACACCCGATTCAAATAAGTGGGTCGTTATGTAGCTCTCTAGAAGCCTTGTAACGAACATGCATTTGAATCAGGTGTGTTGGAGCCAAGAAACCTCTAAAAACATGCAGGACAGGGGTTCCCTGAGGACAGGGTTAAGAACCACTGATCTAAAGCATGCTGGCCTGAGGACAAGGGTTGAGAACCACTGCCTTAGACCGTCTCAGTGCCCGCTGACTTGTTGAAGAACCATATCAACTGGTTCATGAGCCCAGATGCCCATTTGACATAATAAAGGCGTGTCCTCGTTCTGTGTCCTTGTTTGTGTGTGTGGGGGTGTGCAGTGAGATTCTGTTGTTGGTTAGGAAGAAGTTTCCGTAGTGTAGTGGTTATCACGTTCGCCTCACACGCGAAAGGTCCCCGGTTCGAGACCGGGCGGAAACATATCCCCTTTTATCAGCAGTCTCGTAAATAATTGATGCATTGTCGACAGTTACAAGTTTGTTGGAGTACCCTGGTGCCACATGCTCCGTCGTTTTCTGTAGAGCTTGGTAAGGGTCCAATCAGGTCTAACGCATGCAGAGCAGGGAAACCTGAGGTCCAGGATTGGGAAAGGTTGCTTTGGACAATCTCATTTGTTGCTAGCTTGCTGAAGAAGAGTATCAACTAGTTCATGAGTCGAAATGCCCATGTCAAGATTTTAAATGTGTGTCCTTGTTCTGTTTCCTTGTTACTTGCGTGTTTGTGTGTGCACTGGGCTTCTGTCTTTCAGGATTTGGCAGTTTCCGTAGTGTAGCGGTTATCACATTCGCTTAACAGGCGAAAGGTCCCAGGTTCGAGACCGGGTGGAAACTTCTGCATCTTTCCTCGGTTTTCGTCCAATGGCGATCCTCTCGAGAGTAGTTAATGTCCCATGTAGTCCCAATGTCCCAAGAAGTCCCATGATTCAGTGGAGTTGACATGTTATTCTTTGAAATGGGAAGTCAGTGCCACTTGTGCGGATTCGCCTTTTAAGCCGTTCCGTTGTTTCTACCAGTCGGTAGAATCCCGTTCAGCAAGATTACCATGAATGTCATGGGCCAAGGACCTTTGTTACTTCTGAGACCTTCAGACCAGTCGTTCGCGATCCTGGTCCCACCTGCCCTGCCCTGCATGTTTGAGATGTTTCCCTGCTCCAACACACCCGATTCAAATAAGTGGGTCGTTATGTAGCTCTCTAGAAGCCTTGTAACGAACATGCATTTGAATCAGGTGTGTTGGAGCCAAGAAACCTCTAAAAACATGCAGGACAGGGGTTCCCTGAGGACAGGGTTAAGAACCACTGATCTAAAGCATGCTGGCCTGAGGACAAGGGTTGAGAACCACTGCCTTAGACCGTCTCAGTGCCCGCTGACTTGTTGAAGAACCATATCAACTGGTTCATGAGCCCAAATGCCCATTTGACATAATAAAGGCGTGTCCTCGTTCTGTGTCCTTGTTTGTGTGTGTGGGGGTGTGCAGTGAGATTCTGTTGTTGGTTAGGAAGAAGTTTCCGTAGTGTAGTGGTTATCACGTTCGCCTCACACGCGAAAGGTCCCCGGTTCGAGACCGGGCGGAAACATGTCCCCTTTTATCAGCAGTCTCGTAAATAATTGATGCATTGTCGACAGTTACAAGTTTGTTGGAGTACCCTGGTGCCACATGCTCCGTCGTTTTCTGTAGAGCTTGGTAAGGGTCCAATCAGGTCTAACGCATGCAGAGCAGGGAAACCTGAGGTCCAGGATTGGGAAAGGTTGCTTTGGACAATCTCATTTGTTGCTAGCTTGCTGAAGAAGAGTATCAACTAGTTCATGAGTCGAAATGCCCATGTCAAGATTTTAAATGTGTGTCCTTGTTCTGTTTCCTTGTTACTTGCGTGTTTGTGTGTGCACTGGGCTTCTGTCTTTCAGGATTTGGCAGTTTCCGTAGTGTAGCGGTTATCACATTCGCTTAACAGGCGAAAGGTCCCAGGTTCGAGACCGGGTGGAAACTTCTGCATCTTTCCTCGGTTTTCGTCCAATGGCGATCCTCTCGAGAGTAGTTAATGTCCCATGTAGTCCCAATGTCCCAAGAAGTCCCATGATTCAGTGGAGTTGACATGTTATTCTTTGAAATGGGAAGTCAGTGCCACTTGTGCGGATTCGCCTTTTAAGCCGTTCCGTTGTTTCTACCAGTCGGTAGAATCCCGTTCAGCAAGATTACCATGAATGTCATGGGCCAAGGACCTTTGTTACTTCTGAGACCTTCAGACCAGTCGTTCGCGATCCTGGTCCCACCTGCCCTGCCCTGCATGTTTGAGATGTTTCCCTGCTCCAACACACCCGATTCAAATAAGTGGGTCGTTATGTAGCTCTCTAGAAGCCTTGTAACGAACATGCATTTGAATCAGGTGTGTTGGAGCCAAGAAACCTCTAAAAACATGCAGGACAGGGGTTCCCTGAGGACAGGGTTAAGAACCACTGATCTAAAGCATGCTGGC
This sequence comes from Osmerus eperlanus, assembly GCF_963692335.1. Taxonomy (NCBI): domain Eukaryota; kingdom Metazoa; phylum Chordata; class Actinopteri; order Osmeriformes; family Osmeridae; genus Osmerus; species Osmerus eperlanus. Next base: position 263,695 of record NC_085028.1, on the reverse strand, counting down.
CTGAGGACAAGGGTTGAGAACCACTGCCTTAGACCGTCTCAGTGCCCGCTGACTTGTTGAAGAACCATATCAACTGGTTCATGAGCCCAAATGCCCATTTGACATAATAAAGGCGTGTCCTCGTTCTGTGTCCTTGTTTGTGTGTGTGGGGGTGTGCAGTGAGATTCTGTTGTTGGTTAGGAAGAAGTTTCCGTAGTGTAGTGGTTATCACGTTCGCCTCACACGCGAAAGGTCCCCGGTTCGAGACCGGGCGGAAACATGTCCCCTTTTATCAGCAGTCTCGTAAATAATTGATGCATTGTCGACAGTTACAAGTTTGTTGGAGTACCCTGGTGCCACATGCTCCGTCGTTTTCTGTAGAGCTTGGTAAGGGTCCAATCAGGTCTAACGCATGCAGAGCAGGGAAACCTGAGGTCCAGGATTGGGAAAGGTTGCTTTGGACAATCTCATTTGTTGCTAGCTTGCTGAAGAAGAGTATCAACTAGTTCATGAGTCGAAATGCCCATGTCAAGATTTTAAATGTGTGTCCTTGTTCTGTTTCCTTGTTACTTGCGTGTTTGTGTGTGCACTGGGCTTCTGTCTTTCAGGAGTTGGCAGTTTCCGTAGTGTAGCGGTTATCACGTTCGCTTAACCCTCACGCTCTCCTCATTGTCTATGCAGCCTGAACTTATCCTTCGCACTGTCTCCGGGTCATTGTTACCCACAGCGTTGTCTATTACGCCCCCTTCGCGCTGTCTCGGGGGTCGTTGTGACCCACAGCGTGGGAATGAAAGGTTTGACTTTATTTATTTTTGTATTACGAAAAGTTGTCAGAAGACCGCTGTGGGTCACAAGGAACCAGAGACAGTGCGGGGTCTCGTAATAGACAACACAGACGTTGCCGTGTCTAACAAAAAAGCAGAGACAGCACAATAACCCTTACGCTCTCCTCATTGTCTATGCAACCTGAACTTATCCTTCGCGCTGTCTCCGGGTCATTGTGACCCACAGCGTTGTATATTACTCCACCTTCGCGCTGTCTCGGGGGTTGTTGTGACCCACAGCGTTGTCTATTACGCCACCTTCGCGCTGTCTCGGGGGGTCGTTGTGACCCACAGCGTTGTATATTACGCCACCATCGCGCTGTCTCGGGGGTCGTTGTGACCCACAGCGTTGTATATTACGCCACCTTCGCGCTGTCTCGGGGGTCGTTGTGACCCACAGCGTGGGAATGAAAGGTTTGACTTTATTTATTTTTGTATTATGAAAAGTTGTCAGAAGACCGCTGTGGGTCACAAGGAACCGGAGACAGTGCGGGGTCTCGTAATAAACAACACAGACGTTGCCGTGTCTAACAAAAAGGCAGAGACAGCGCAATAAACAAGTCTCCCTGGTGGTCTAGTGGCAAGACTGTGGGGCTTTCAGCTCCGTGGCCCGGGTTCGCTTGACGGTCAGGGCAAATATGATTTCATTTTGATATTTCGACGGATAATGTTTCACTTCACTATTTTTGTATTACGAAAGGTTGTCAGCACGAGGGTGGCGTAACAGACTAGGTATGGTGAGTCACAGCGCAGACTAGGATACAGCGCGAGAGTGTACTAATAGGCTAGGCAGACAAGGCTAGAAATAAAAGGGTTCACTTTTTTTTTTTTATTATGAAAAAGTTGTCACAACGTCAGTTTGCCTCACCACGACTAGGCTAGGAAGACAACGCGAGGAATAAAATCAAATGTTTCACTTTATTTTTGTATCATGAAGTTGTCACACCACGCATGACACCGTGCTTCACAACGACCCGCAGACAGCACTAGGGATAGAACCTCCAGCCCGCCGTCCTGATACATCATCTATACATCCCATGCATGTGTTGGTAGTAGCGTTAGCAGCGCAGTGGCTTGAGCAAAGCCCTCTTCTGCACTCGACTGAGTTGTTCAGTCTTCTGCACACACTCCCGCGGGTCGTCCAGGGTCAACGGGAACCTCTCCTTGGCCGAAGCCCAGCTCGGTGGGGCATGTGGGGCAGTATACATGCGAACAGGATTTGCAGACAGGCCTCTTACACCCGCGACAAACGGTGAACGTTTTACGGTCCTTCTTCACCGGGCAGACTTGACATCTCTTCCTCTTACTGGCAGGGACCGGCGACGTCGGTCCTGCCGATGAGGAGGCGGCGGTGGCGGCTGCTGCTGCCGCTGCGCCATCCTCTCCGGGTCGCCGTTGAGGAGGCGGATCGCGACAGCTGGCCATCCGTAGATCTTTCACAACCGCGGCAGCAGCTCCAGTGCGGGGCAGACATCGTCTTCTTTCGATCAGCGGAGTCACGAGGGCCCTTCCGAGTTGCTCGAGGAAAAACCTTCTCTTGTTGCGCTTACGCGGCATCCAGTTGGGGTTGACCTCTCTCCATATCACAAAGGCGTTGTAGGAGGAGACGTCAACGATGTTGCTGAAGATGACGAGGGGCCAGCGGGCCGTCTTCCTTTTACAGCTGTAGGCCGTGATGACCTTATCCAGATTGTCGACTCCGCCTTTGTTCAAATTATAATCCAGGACGATGGTCGGTTTGCCGTCGTTTCTGTCACTGATTTCAGCGTCTGTGTGGCGTGTGCTCATGAGTAAAACGTTCTTATTTTTCTTCGCGAGGTAGGAAACCAGAGTGGTGGTTGGAGTGAAGGCGAACTGCGACGACAGCACCCGTCGCGTCTTCGTCGTCAGCAGCTCGGACAGGAGCTCGGCCCTGTTCTTTCGCACGGTGCCAACCACGGTCATGTTTCTCGTCGCCATGAGCTCTCGTCCGAGTTCGTAAGAGGTGAAGAAATATGTAGACTTGCATCTTCCAAGCGTAGCTTGATTTTGCATCGCACGCGACCCACGACTTGATGCCGTATTTCGCCGGTTTGCTTGGCATGTACTGCTTGAAAGGACACCGTCCTCTGAACGCGAGCAGTTGTTCGTCCACGGTCACTTCGGGCCCTGGGTCGTAGAGGCGTGGTAATCTCTCTACCCACATATCCCAGACCTCTCTTATCGCCGCCAACTTGTCCGTCGTGCGTCTCGCCGCTCGTGTCCCACGGTCGTCAAATCGTATCGACGTCGAATAGGTGTAGAAGAGTTTCAGCTGCATGGTGGTGCGGAAAATCGCTCTGCCGCTTTGCGCGTCCCATAGACTGGCGGCCGCTTCGCCTCGGGACTTGTACACCCCTGCCAGGATTAGCAGCCCTATGTAGGCACGTAGGTCAGTGGCGTCCATGGCTTTCCACTCCTCTCCGCGTTTCAGATAACCTTCCCGATTTGTCACGTCCAAGATTATTCTTTCGATTTGTGGCGTGACAAAGAGTAAAAATGCGGAGACGATGTCGTGAGCGTGGGAAACGGCGTAAGCTGTGGGTCCTCTGGGGGTCCTCTCTGTACTTTCACGTTGCGACAGCAGCCTCGGATTCCTCCGATACGCAATCGAACACCATTCAATTTGGCCGTTTTTCGACAAGAAAGTATCTCTGTCGATTTGAGGGGCTTGGTCGTCGGCGGCGGCGGCAGCCACTTGTCGTGGTTGACTGCGTCGTACTCTTGCCCGTCTTCCTCTTCTGACACATGCTCCGCGTACTCTTGCCCGTCTTCTTCTTCTTCTTCGTCATCCTCTTCTGCTACATTCTCTGCACACTCTTCCCCGTCATCTTCTGACACATCTTCTGCCTCCTCTTCAGACTCACTTTGCTCGATATTGGCAAACATCTGCTGTAGAACTTGCAGCGCACTGAAATCCCGAGCCATAGCTGCGTTACCCTAGACAGATTCCAAAGGGGCCGCAGCCGCACGGCCGCTTGGCAGACGGGTCCGACCGCGGTTACCATTTGTCTCCCTTGGTTCCGACCTTATCAATTTAATCTAGGTCGACGTGGCCCGTCTCATTGCAAGGCAGCTGCAGAAACGCCACAAGCAAAGAGGCCAGGGTGATAACTATTTACTAATTTTACTTTGTGATATGACACACAATTGTGACGTGTAATGTACAATATAAGCTGATTTTATGAAGGAAGTACATCTACTTTCGGAAACAGTAGTCTACTATTTCACTGAAGTATTAGCATCATGACATTAGCCTCTGTTGCCCGGGTAACACATACTACAGTGGTCTATGATGCATCTGTTTTCAATCGTTAAAATAAACATTACTCACAAATACATTTTCGTTGTAGGATTTATTATGACATTACATTACAAGTAAACGATTTGTGGGTGAAATTATCATTACCTGTGGTTTCAAACCAGTGTTGCTCACTGAAACGCTGTAGCCTACGCGAGACACTACAAAAACATCTACACAGCTGTAGGAAGTCAAATGGCGACAGAACATGTTCGGCACTCCCCTAACTTAAATCAAAAATCTATCTAACTACTAACCTGAACATCATTGCCACAGCCTAAACTTTGTCAATCTGTTCATGAAAATAATTAATTTCAGCCTAAACCGTACAACGGAACGTTAAATCAAATTCAACCAACGCAATCGCTACCAAGACGAACACAGCAGTAGTCTACTAGTACTGTACCGTAGTAGTACAATTTACCAGGGCAGCTTCTCCACACAGGGCTATATCGCATTTTGCGTTGTTACTGACAATGGTCGCTACCAGTGAGCTTTTTATGAATGAGCGATTTTCCACTAAATAAATGTCAAGCTTATTTACGTTTTGGGGGGCATATTTTCAGTTAGCAGATGGTACTGTTTGAATCGCGATTCCATCTTCTACTGCCGGGTAACGTCGTAGAATAATCTTCAAAGGGGGTTCTTTATTAATGAATGAATGCAATGAGTAGGCTACATGCCTGAAAATATCAGGAGAAGGGAAAAACTTAAAATGACGTTTAAGTCATAGAGATTAGGTCAATTTTTACACCGGTCTGCCAAATGTATTCGTTTTGATTCAACGATGAGGCTGCCTCTTGCAGGGGAAATGAGAAGACATCTATTTCATTCTACACTTCACTCGTATTTTCAGTTGTAAATGAGCAGCATTTTTGTCTGTTTTTTTTTAATCTATTTAATCTTTATAAATAATAACTATGCATTTTCATATAAAATATACAGAAATCAGTTGTAAAAATGTCATTCAAAAACGGACCCCTGTGCAACCGACGCAAGCAAGCACACCCTACAATTTCCCCAGAAATTGTACCCTCTCTAGTTTTTTTTCTTTTTGCCCCCCTAAAACTCAGTCAATATTTGGCCTAAATAGACAACCTAGGTGTCAAAAATTTCGTCTTGGTAGCGATTGAGTTGCTTCTATTGGGATTTACGTTCCGTTGCATGGTTTAGGCTCAAGTCAGACGCCTTATCCGTAACGACATGTATTCACTTCTTGCTAATTTAACCACACACACTTTGAGACAGACTTGTTTCCTACAACATGTGAACAACTTTTTCTATAAAGCATCTTCGACAGCTCAACTGGAGTCGCGATCCATCAAGTTCAGATAAACACTTTGAGATGGCTTGTTTCCAAAAACGAGAACAACTTATGGCTTTTAAAGTTCTTCAACAGCAATCAAGATCAATCATGCTGATGACAACCACGAAGGGACTCGAACCCTTAATCTTCTGATCCGAAGTCAGACGTCTTATCCATTAGGCCTCATGGTTTCTTGCTTAAGCATTAACCACAAACATTTTGAGATAGCTTGTTTCCAATTACAAGAACACCATTCCTTAATTAGGCATCTTCAACAGCTTGAGAGGAGTCAAGATGGATCTAGTTCAGAGAAAGGAACACAATTCTGTGGACAACGAGGAAGCGACTCTCAATCTTCTCACCATAAGCCAGACGCCTTATCCGTAACGACATGTATTCACTTCTTGCTAATTTAACCACACACACTTTGAGACAGACTTGTTTCCTACAACATGTGAACAACTTTTTCTATAAAGCACCTTCGACAGCTCAACTGGATTCGTGATCCATCAGGTTCAGATAAACACTTTGAGATGGCTTGTTTCCAAAAACGAGAACAACTTATGGCTTTTAAAGCTCTTCAACAGCAATCAAGATCCATCATGCTGATGACAACCACGAAGGGACTCAAACCCTTAATCTTCTGATTCGAAGTCAGACGCCTTATCCATTAGGCCACGTGGTCTCTTGCTTCAGAAGTAACCACAAACATTTTGAGATAGCTTGTTTCCAATTACGAGAACACTATTCCTTAAGTCAGACGCCTTATCCGTAACGACATGTATTCACTTCTTGCTGATCTAACCACACACACTTTGAGACAGACTTGTTTCCTACAACATGTGAACAACTTTTTCTATAAAGCACCTTCGACAGCTCAACTGGAGTCGTGATCCATCAGGTTCAGATAAACACTTTGAGATGGCTTGTTTCCAAAAACGAGAACAACTGATGGCTTTTAAAGCTCTTCAACAGCAATCAAGATCCATCATGCTGATGACAACCACAAAGGGACTCAAACCCTTAATCTTCTGATTCGAAGTCAGACGCCTTATCCATTAGGCCACGTGGTCTCTTGCTTCAAAGTAACCACAAACATTTTGAGATAGCTTGTTTCCAATTACAAGAACACTATTCCTTAAGTCAGACGCCTTATCCGTAACGACATGTATTCACTTCTTGCTAATTTAACCACACACACTTTGAGACAGACTTGTTTCCTACAACATGTGAACAACTTTTTCTATAAAGCACCTTCGACAGCTCAACTGGATTCGTGATCCATCAGGTTCAGATAAACACTTTGAGATGGCTTGATTCCAAAAACGAGAACAACTGATGGCTTTTAAAGTTCTTCAACAGCAATCAAGATCCATCATGCTGATGACAACCACGAAGGGACTCGAACCCTTAATCTTCTGATCCGAAGTCAGACGCCTTATCCATTAGGCCTCGTGGTTTCTTGCTTAAGAATTAACCACAAACATTTTGAGATAGCTTGTTTTCAATTACAAGAACACCATTCCTTAATTAGGCATCTTCAACAGCTTGAGAGGAGTCAAGATGGATCTAGTTCAGAGAAAGGAACACAATTCTGTGGACAACCAGGAAGCGACTCTCAATCTTCTCACCATAAGCCAGACGCCTTATCCGTAACGACATGTATTCACTTCTTGCTAATTTAACCACACACACTTTGAGACAGACTTGTTTCCTACAACATGGGAACAACTTTTTCCATCAAGCATCTTCGACAGCTCGACTGGAGTCGCGATCCATCAATTATGTTCTTATTTATTTCGAATGGTCCTGATCTGTGTTCTGCATCTCCAGAAGGCCAGACTGAGCCCTGTTGCCCAGTGACATTTGTGAAGGTAAATTAGTATAAATCCCATCGTACTACATCCAATCGTCCCACATACACGTGCGGTTTCCAATACACTAGACACCTGCATGGTCATGTTAGCAGATTGCTTTATATGCAGACTACAGTTTTTTTATCTGACTTATTTTACACAATATTTACCCCAACTAATTTAGGAACACCAATTATTGTATCATTGTGCCACTGTGTGTGTTGAATACCTGCTAGGGAGAGACTATTTTTTACCAGTAAGCACACAAGATGAAATGCTTCACCTTTCATGTCTGTACTGAGAATGAAGCGCCTGGCCAAAGTGAAGTTGTGTAACCAACACACAACTGCATCTGTTTTTAATGTTCTTACAATTCTGACTTAATAAACAAACTATAATTGTGTTCAAAATGTTAATTATTGTAGAATCACATAAGTATTAATAATTATATAAGCTTATATCTTGTTATATTAATTAACTTAAATAGTCCCATTAAATCGACCCTCATAAGACGCTGTATATTTACATGCCATATACTTCAAGGTATCACATAATCAGTCATAAATTTCTTTCCAATAACACTTTTGTGTTTGAAATTGTGTTTTTATTTTCTAGTCGTTCCAGATCTGTGCCCACATCTCCAAGGTTCTTTTCTCTACAGTTTGGACTGCTTCTGGTTAAAGGTTGGTAATAACAAGTACAGGCTACAGTAGCCAGCATTTGAGGTATGTAAACTAGCTTATTTACTCTGTATAAAGATCTTCCGATTCTACTCCACTTTTTCATCCCAGACAAAGCTTACAGGTTTGTAATAACTATTACACATTAATCAGAATTTCAGCCATTTCAGCAGTGTCAATACAGTCATGCCACGTAAGGGAAAGAAATCTCAGTCTGCAAAGCTGCGCTGGTCTAAATTGGACCTTTCAGACCCACGCTTGCAGAGTGCAGAGCCACACAGAAGTGATGGTGAATGTGGACAAGTGTGTAGAAAACCTGTGGTGTCATCCTCATGCACAGCTCAGTTTCCAGTTCAAGAGCCCAATGGAAGTGTGATTTCCACTTCTGAAAATTACAATATTCAAGAACAATGCATCCTACAAAGTCAGATATCAGTGCAGGCGTCAACTCATCAGGGTCGTATTGGCTATGTAAAGTCAAGGAACAAGCAGTGTACATGCATGGCTCTGACATTTTTGGCATATCACAATGAGGTTGATGACCTGAGGAAGGCTGATCTTGACAAGATACTGGACACGGGCAATAGATTGTATGACAAAACTATAAAACAGCTAAAGCGAGGAAAAAAATATAAAAGCCAACACTTGACCATGGAGGAACTACCACACAGAATCAACAATGACCAACATGAGTACAATGTACTTAAATCTCCGGTGGAGATGGGATGCGTGAGAGCCAGGGGAGACGGTCACAACCAGGCTTGGTTTCTTGATCTCTCCACAAGACTTCAGTGTCTCTCTGCGGGTGTTACTCATGCCCTCCTTAGTATATCACCATATTGCATTGCTGTGTTCAGAGACAAGTCTGGAAGATATGGACTGTTTGATTCTCATTGTCGAAATGCAGATGGACTACCTGACAGAAATGGAAAAGCGGTTATGCTTACTTTCACACATTTGAATGAGATGGTTGCAAGGATTCATACTTTGTATGAATTGCTACTGACAGATTGCAGAGGCCCTATTGATGGACTACAGTATGACTTCATGCCAGTCGCATTTCAACATGCAAGACATCTTTCACCGTCCAAGACATCCGGTGGTTCGCCATACCTATCAGTGCAATCTGAAAAGCCACAAAGTGAAAAGCATGTGGAGAAGGTGACACAGACCAAAGATGTAACACAAAATGGATTCCCACCCAACAAACATCTGCAGTCATTCAATGCACCATCCACACAAGGCATGTCAAAGGACAGTAATGCATTTCCCAAGTTAAATGTAGAACAGCGACAAAGAAAAGAGAAGACAAAGAACCCAAGTAATGCATGGTGCACACAACACCAGCAGATACAGAACAGATGCAGATTTCAGAGAAAAGCAAAAAGAAACTTTGCGCCTAAAGTACCACAATGATCATGTTTTCAGAAAACATCACTTAAATAAGCAAAAAGAAGCTTTGCGCCACAAGTACCACAACAATCCTGCTTTCAGGAAAAAACAAAAGGAAGCTTTGCGCCACAAGTATCACAATGATCCTGCTTTCAGAAAACATCATTTGCAACAATGCATCAGTTACATGAAAAGCAAGTGTCACAGTGAAGCATGTTTTAAGATGGCCCACAAGATGCGCTGTGCCTTGAAAGTAAGTAGGAAATACAGACAATGGACTCATTCTACACGTGAATACAATCAACCAGTGGACAACAGCCTAATGCAGACAGCTATATCCACTTTCAAGGAATGCATTAAAGCTGGACCAACTTTTGTGTGCACAATGTGCCATCGCACCCTTTTCCCCAACCAAGTAAAGTGTTGCAATCGCAGCAATTACAAGAAGAATCCACACATTGTTGCTGTCTGTTTGACAGGGCAATATGTCCATGTGTGCGACGATAAATGTCAAGGTCCTGAACAATGCACTGTACCAGAAGAAAGGAAAAAAGAGTGGATTTGTCACAGCTGTCATTCCCATTTGAAGGCAGGAAACAAATCATCCATTGCTGTGGCTAACAACCTGGAGCTGGAGCCCATTCCCCCAGAGCTCTGTGATTTGAACGTGCTGGAAAGACAACTTTTGGCTAAAATACTGCCATTTGCCAAGATTGTCACACTTCCAAAAGGTCGACAAGCAGCTATACATGGCGCTGTGGTGTCGGTGCCATCCGAGGTGGAAACAACGGTAAATACTTTACCAAGACCATGCAGTTCATCCCAGTTATACAGAGTGAAGCTGAAAAGACGTCTGGTTTACAAAGGCCACCAGCTGTTTCACACTGTAAACATGAGAAATGTAGTAGCAGGACTATCAAAGCTCATTGACACACACCCTGACTACAGAAACGTTACAATCAGAGCTGATGAGAGAACGGATGATGATGATGAGATGGACCTTGATAGCGGTGATGAAACTGAAAGTGCTGATCTATCAGAGGTAAAGTCTGCAGCTTTACAGCCTGCTTATGAGCAACAGGAAGACCATGACCAACAACCTCCCAATGCAGAGACTGAAAAAGCTGCACTAAGACCTGGAGTTGGCTTGGACAGTTGTTTACAGCCACTTGACCTTGGAGAAGAAACACTGACCTACGGAGATGGGATTTTCAGCATCGCACCAGCACAAGGAAACACGCCTGTTAGCTTTTTCCAAGTCCCAAGGCTTGAGGCAATGGCTTTCCCTGTTCAGTTCCCTACTGGAAGGAATACATTAGACGAGACAAGACAAGTCAAACTATCCCCAAGCATGTATTTCAATGCAAGGCTTTTCTGTGTTGACACTCGTTTTGCAAGAGACCAAAGCTACCTGTTTTTTGCGCAGTTTGTCACAGAGACTCACCTGGCAAAAAGCAGCATGTCAATTCAGTTAAGGAAAGGAAAATCCAAGACCAAGGACGGACGGAAAATATCCAACAAGTTGCTACAGGACAGAGGAGAGGTTGGTGAGGAACAGAGATGCTACAAGATTCATGCAACCACTGAGAGGGACTCCAGCTTACTGGGATAGAACTCTGAAGGATTTGCTAGCCACGGTCAGACAACTAGGAAAGCCAACTTTCTTCCTGACCTTCTCTGCTGCAGAATTCAGATGGCCAGAGGTAATCACAGCCATCAAAGCACAACAAGGTCAACGGGTGGATTTTTCTGAGCTAGACTGGGCTGAGAAATGTGACATTCTCAGAAGTAACCCTGTAACCACCATGCGCATGTTTGACAAGAGGGTTGATGCTCTGATGAGACAGTTGCTGTTGGGTCCTGCGCAGCCAATCGGTGAAGTTATCGATTACTTTTACCTGGTAGAATTTCAGGCGAGAGGAAGCCCCCATATACATTGTCTCTGTTGGGTAGCAGGAGCTCCTATCGTCGGAGAAGACCGGGATGACGAGGTATGTGACTTTGTGGATCGCTACATTTCATGCCAGCTGCCTGATGAAGACAAACAACCCTTACTTCACAGATATGTCACAGACGTTCAAATGCACAGCAGAAGTCATTCCAACTCATGCAGGAAAGGTAACAAAGTATGCAGATTTGGATTTCCAAAACCACCTATAAAAAAAACGTGCGTAACTTACCCTATGCCACAAGAAGAGGAAGGACCACCCCAAGAACCTGCAATGGCACCACAAGCAGCCAAGAACAAACTGAAACCGGTCTGGGACTTGCTAAACGACCCAAAAGCACAGGTTGAAGACATGTCACAGCTATTGGCGCAGTGTAATATGACGTTTGATGAGTACGACACGTATGTTGAGTCTTTGACCTCCGCAAGCGTCATTTTAATGAAGCGTGATGTCAAGGACTGCTGGGTGAACAACTACAATCCAAATTTGCTAATGGCGTGGAACGCAAACATGGACATCCAGTACATTCTTGATGAGTATGGTTGCATCATGTACATGCTCTCCTACATATCCAAGCCAGAGCGTGAGATGAGTGACTATCTCAAAACGATAGTCAAAGACATGAGCCCAGAAAATCAGACGGAACGAGATGAAATGAAAGGTGTCCTTCAGGCTTATTCCAAACACAGAGAGGTCAGCGCCCAGGAGTCTGTGGCCCGTACGTGCAGCCTGAAAATGAAGTCTTGCTCACGTGGGGTTTTATTTCTACAAATGAGTGACAATGCACTGAAAATGAATCTCCCACTTTGCGCATTGCAGAAGAAACCAGAGGAAAGTGAGAATGTGTGGATGACGGGTATACCCGACAAATACAGAGCCAGGCCTGAAACGCCAGAGTTTGAAAACATGTGTCTAGCAGATTTTGCATCACATTACAGGATTGTCTACGGCAAGGAAACAGAAGATGGCAAGCGTGTCAGCCTATTAAAACAACATGGGAATGATCCAGAAACGCACCAGAGGGAAGCCTGCAATCATCAGATATGCTCGCTTTTCAGAAAAGAAGGACAGGAACCGCTGCTTTCAACATTTCAGGCAACACTTTGCATTATGTCCTAAAGTTGCCACGATGCTTAAAGCCACCGTACCAAGGACTTGGAAATCTCATAGATGAAGTGAGGGCCCAGTTATCAAACGCCGAGATCATCATTATTGACGAGGTGTCAATGATTTCAAAGCCCTTGTTTGCCTACGTCAACTGGAGATTACAGCAAATCAAAGGCAGTAAGAAGCCGTTTGGTGGCATGTCGGTACTGGAAGTAGGAGACTTTTATCAGCTCCCCCCACTGGGAAGAAGTAAACCGCTCTGCGTGTTTGAGGAAGATACAGATGACTTCTGGAAAGACTACTTTCAAATGATCACACTGACGGAGATTATGCGACAGAGAGATGATGTTGCATTCGCTGAGGTTTTGAATAGAATCAGAGTGAAGCAGAAGACGGATGCCTTAAGCAACGATGACAAAGCTCTGCTTCATCAGGCTGTGACTGACCCCGCCCGCTGCCCTAATGACGTGCTACACATCTTTTCCACCAACAAAGAAGTTGATAAACATAATGCTGCAACTGTGTCTGTCCTCCATTCCAACGTCATCAATATAGATGCAGAGGACTATAGAAGAGACCCTAAAACTGGAGTGATGAAAAAGCAACGCCATCCTTTAAAAGGACAAAAGGACAATCTACTTGACATGCTACAAGCAGCTGAAGGTGCCCGAATCATGATCACCAGAAACATAGATGTGGAAGACGGGCTTGTTAACGGGACATTTGGAAAGATTGCGAGAATAGTCACCCAGACAGAGAATGGTGTTACAGCTATAAACTCGCTGGGACTTGTGCTGGACAATCCAAATGCAGGACAAAGGTATCGGGACAATTCATCAGGTGATGCTGGACACTTGGTGTACATAGAGAGGGTAGAGGAAAACCTGAAACAAAAAGGAGTGGTTCGCAGGCAGTTTCCCGTCAGGCTGGCTTTTGCATGTACAATTCACAAAGTCCAAGGAATGACAACACAATCTGCAGTGGTTTCATTAAAACGTGTCTTCCAACCCGGAATGGTCTACGTGGCTCTGAGTAGAACAACTTCACTGCAAGGACTGAAAATGACGGACTTTGATGAGAAGAAGATATTTTGTGATCCTGCAATCACAGCATCACTGGACTCAATGACAAGAGCATCGTTGGACAGCACTATGCCACTTATCAAGTATCAACAGACCACACACGAGGCGCAAACATTGACGATAATCCATCACAACATGGAAGGATTGCCAGCTCACGTTGCCGATATCAAATCTCATCACCAGTTGACACTTGGAGACGTTTTATGTTTTACCGAAACTCATCTATCAGGATCTTTTGTTGCTGAAAGTCTACAACTGGAGGGCTACAACATGTTCAAACGCAACAGACACCTCTCTTACACCAACCATCCTCACATTGCAAGTAGAAGCGGAGGTGGTGTCGCTATGTATGTCCGAAACCATTACCATGCCTGTGAAAAGCAGTACCTTCAAAATGTTACTGACTTGGAGTTTTTGGTTGTCAAACTGGAGTCCCCTGTCAAAGCTTTGATTGCTGTTGTGTACAGACCACCGGATTACAATATTGGACACTTCCTTTCAAACCTGCAAAGCCTCTTGGAATCTTTAGACGTTATGGATTGCCAGCCTATCGTACTTTGTGTAGATTTCAATGAAGATTTACTGTCCAGTGGAAAAAAGCCAATATCCAACCTTCTTCAGTCAAGAGGATATACACAACTGGTCAGAGAAGCCACCACTGAGAAGAACACACTGTTGGATCATATTTACATCTCCAGATCACAAGACTGTCTCCAATCAGGATTATTGCAAACTTACTACAGCTATCATAATCCTGTATATTGTATTCTAACTTCTAACATCTAGGGCAAAGAAAAAACATGACTGTCCAAACACAGTCAGCGGCTCCGAAGTCTTCCAACACAGGATCTCATCAACACGACGTCACGCCACAACAGCCGACCAGCCACTCAACTCTGTATTTTCTAATGACATCTTGGTGATATGAGACAGGTGGCCCGTTTACAGGGGGACTCCTTGTTAAGCCAAGATGTCACGCCACAAAACCCACCAGCATCTCCAGACTTTCAAATCAACGCAGGATCCCATCAACACAACAAGAAGACCAACAAGAAGAATTTGTCACGCCATGACAAAGGTACAACAAAACAACTCACCACCAAACGACAACCAACCAGCACTTGTCATCTATATGGATAGTACGCCTCCATCCCTCCATTTCACGTTGTCTGATCAAGTGGGCCTGTGCGGCACTGACGGGCCTAACTCTGCTGTATTTTCTCATGACATCTTGGTGATATGAGACAGGGGGCCCTAATATAGGGTGACTCCTTGTTAAGCCAAGATGTCACGCCACAAAAACCCACCAGCATCTCCAGCCTTCGAAATCAACGCAGGATCCCATCAACACAACAAGAAGACATCACGCCACAGCAACCGACCAGCCACTCAACAGCCTTCCATCCAACGCAGGATCCCATCAACACAACAAGAAGACCAACAAGAAGACATCACGCCACAGCAACCGACCAGCCACTCAACAGCCTTCCGTCCAACGCAGGATCCCATCAACACAACAAGAAGACCAACAAGAAGACATCACGCCACAACAACCGACCAGCCACTTAACTCTGGTGTATTTTCTAATGACATCTTGGTGATATGAGACAGGGGGCCCTATTACAGGGTGCCTCCTTGTTAAGCCAAGGTGTCACGCCACAAAACCCACCAGCCACTCAACAGCCTTTCAAACCAACACAGTGTCATGGGCACAGCAGCAATATGTCACGCCCTGGCAACTCACCACCAAACGACAACTAACCAGCACTTGTCATCATATGGATAGTACGCCTCCAACCCTCCACGTTGTCTGATCAAGTGGGCCTGTGCGGCACTGACAGACCAACCAGCACTTGTCATCATATGGATAGTACGCCTCCAACCCTGCACGTTGTCTGATCAAGTGGGCCTGTGCAGCACTGACAGACCAACCAGCACTTGTCATCATATGGATAGTACGACTCCAACCCTCCACGTTGTCTGATCAAGTGGGCCTGTACGGCACTGACAGACCAACCAGCACTTGTCATCATATGGATAGTACGCCTCCAACCCTGCACGTTGTCTGATCAAGTGGGCCTGTGCAGCACTGACAGACCAACCAGCACTTGTCATCATATGGATAGTACGCCTCCAACCCTCCACGTTGTCTGATCAAGTGGGCCTGTGCGGCACTGACAGGCCTAACTCTGCTGTATTTTCTCATGACATCTTGGTGATATTTAGGTGTGCTTTGCCTTCGGCAAGGGCACAACCTTTGTTCTCTCACATATATATTATTATTATTATTGGGTGTGCTTTGCCTTCGGCAAGGGCACAACCTTTGTTCTCTCACATATATATTATTTTTATTATTCTTTTTTCCCCCCTAAAACTCTGTCAATATTTGGCCTACATAGACAACCTAGGTGTCAAAAGTTTCGTCTTGGTAACGATTGAGTTGCTTCTATTGGGATTTACGTTCCGTTGCATGGTTTAAGTGGAAATTAAGTTTTTGTGGCGAAAAGTGAAGCTAACAGTGGCTAACTTGCTAGCCACAGTCAATGACGCTACTTACGTCACTAACGTCACGAAAACTCGCGTGACTACCTCTAGCAGAACATTAGTTTAGCAGCTCGTTAACTTCTGGGAGATAGCTAAGCTAACTGCTTTACTGCAAGGCAGCTGCAGAAACGCCACAAGCAAAGAGCCCAGGATGATAACTACTTACTAATTTTACTTTGTGATATGACACACAATTGTGACGTGTAATGTACAATATAAGCTGATTTTATTAAGGAAGTACATCTACTTTCGGAAACAGTAGTCTACTATGTCACTGAAGTATTAGCATCATGACATTAGCCTCTGTTGCCCGGGCAACACATACTACAGTGGTCTATGATGCATCTGTTTTCAATCGTTAAAATAAACATTCCTCACAAATACATTTTCGTTGTAGGATTTATTATGACATTACATTACAAGTAAACGATTTGTGGGTGAAATTATCATTACCTGTGGTTTCAAACCAGTGTTGCTCACTGAAACGCTGTAGCCTACGCGAGACACAGCTGTTTAGGAAGTCAAACGGCGACAGAACATGTTCGGCACTCTACTTACTTAAATCAAAAGTCTATCTAACTACTAACCTGAACTTCATTGCCACAGCCTAAACGTTGTAAATCTGTTCATGAAAATAATTAATTTCAGCCTAAACCGTACAACGGAACATTAAATCCAATTCAACCAACGCAATCGCTACCAAGACGAACACAGCAGTAGTCTAGTACTGTACCGTAGTAGTACAATTTACCGGGGCAGCTTCTCCACACAGGGCTATATCACATTTTGCGTTGTTACTGACAATGATCGCTACCAGTGAGCTTTTTATGAATGAGCGATTTTCCACTAAATAAATGTCAAGCTTATTTACGTTTTGGGGGGCATTTTTTCAGTTAGCAGATGGTAATGTTTGAATCGCGATTCCATCTTCTACTGCCGGGTAACGTCGTAGAATAATCTTTAAAGGGGGTTCTTTATTAATGAATGAATGCAATGAGTAGGCTAAATGCCTGAAAATATCATGAGAAGGGAAAAACTTAAAATGACGTTTAAGTCATAGAGATTAGGTCAATTTTTACACCGGTCTGCCCAATTTATTCGTTTTGTTTCAACGATGAGGTTGCCTCTTGCAGGGGTAATGAGAAGACATCTATTTCATTCTACACTTCACTTGTATTTTCAGTTGTAAATGAGCAGCAAAAAAAAATGCTTTTCAATCTATGTCATCTTTATAAATAATAAGTATGCATTTTTATATAAAATATACAGAAATATCAGTTGTAAAAATGTCATTCAAAAACGGACCCCTGTGCAACCGACGCAAGCACACCCTACAATTTCCCCAGAAATTGTACCCTCTCTAGTTGGGTGTGCTCAAGCCTTCGGCGAGAGCACAACCTTTGTTCTCTCACATATATATTATTGGTGGCCAAGCCGCGAAGCGGCCAAGCCACTTAAGTGTTTCTACCTTTTCCTATTAGGGGCCAAGCAGCGAAGCTGCGAGGCACCTATTGTTATTGTTAGTATTATTATTATTATACTTCTTAAGACTGGGTGTCTATGGCAGGCCCTAGAAGCGCTTGGTTGAAAGTTGTGAAATTTGGCACACTCATTAGGGACAGTCCCCTGGTCCAATTCACAAAGTTTCATGTCCCATACTTGGGCACTCTAGCGCCACCAATGGGTCAAAGTTGGACTTGTGTTTACAAACACAACTTTTGAACCGTATGACCCATTTTCAAAAATGAGGTACCATTGGATTCCCTGGACCAAGCCGAGTTCAACACACCCTATGGGGTCAATTTCCGGTTATATAGATTTTCCGCTATTTCCGGTTTTATCAAAAACCTTTGAAAGCCTACTCCTCCTACAATCTTTGTCAAATCTTCTTCAAAATTACCAGATATGCTCTTCAGACCAAGCCGCACAAAAGTTATGGTAGAGCATTTTGATACCTACAACCGTTTGTCCGTGACAGCCAATCAAAATCAGCAGAAAAGCCGCCAAACAGGAAGTGAAGTCATATCTCAGCAGTTGTTTGAGGCAGTGAAACTAAATTTGGTACGCCGCCTCGGAACCTTATTCTGAGGATGTCCTCCAAAAATTGTGTCATGTGACTAAAAGGGGGCGTGGCCGGAAGCATAAACGTGGTTTGGCTAATAACGGTTGAAGTGTTTACCTTAATAAAGTAATTTCTTTGTCTGTTGATGTCTTGTGAGATATCAAGCCTGACTATTAATAACTTTTCATAAAATTCGAACGGACGTGGCCGCCATTTTGCATTTCATGGAAAAGTGTAAAAACCTTTTGCACGCCCCAATTTTTGTCCAATGTTTACCAAATTTGGCAAAGATGATCTTTAGACCCAGTTTCACAAAAGCAACGAGATGAATTTTCAAAAACGTTTGTTCGGTAGAGACGATCAAAAGCGGTGGCGAAGCCGCCAAACGAGGCGCAAGAGCATATCTCAGCAACCATTTGCGCGATTGTCACCAAACTTGGGTTCCATCGTTCCCATGAGGAGCAGAGGAGGCCTGCGGTGTTATACCAGAAAAATACCTTTGAACTCTCAGTACTCTTGAACGCAAACATATATTTCAACCAAACTT
Source organism: Osmerus eperlanus (assembly GCF_963692335.1). Classification (NCBI taxonomy): domain Eukaryota; kingdom Metazoa; phylum Chordata; class Actinopteri; order Osmeriformes; family Osmeridae; genus Osmerus; species Osmerus eperlanus. The sequence goes on along the minus strand of NC_085028.1, from coordinate 245,048 downwards.
GGTGTGTTGCATGAGTGCAACAGGTTGTTGTGACTTAATTGTTGCACAAGTGCTATGGAGGCCATGTCCTGCTCTGGACTGCTTGGCCCCTCCATTGCTGCTTGCAGCTATATTTATTATTACACTTCTTCTGCCATTGGAGTCTATGGCAGCCCCTAGAACCGTATGGTAAAAAGTTGTGAAATTTGGCACACTCATTAAGCACAGTCCCCTCTTTATATTCACCAAGTTTCATGTCTCCCATTGGAGCACTCTAGCGCCACCAACGGGTCAAAGTTGGACTTGTGTTTACACACGTAACTTTTGAACCGTATGACCGATTTTCAAAAATGAGGTACCATTGGATTCCCTGGGTCAAGACGAGATCAACACACCCTATGACGTCAATTTCCGGTTATATAGATTTTCCGCCATTTCCGGTTTTATCGAAAACTTTTGAAAGCCTACTCCTCCTACAATTCTTCTTTAATCTTCCCCAGAATTGGCACACATCATCGTCAGAGCAACCCTCACAGAAGTTATCCAAAGATTTTTGATTTTCAAAACCGTTTGTCCGGTACAGCCAATCAAAATCGGCAGCAAAGACACCAAACAGGAAGTTGGGTCATATCTCAGCCAATCCTTGAGAAATCAACACCAAACTTGGTATGATGACTCGGAACCCTCATCTGAGGATGTCCAAACAATTTGGTGTCATGTGATCACTGGGCGTGGCCGCAGAATGCAAAAATGTGTTTTGGCCAATAACTGTTGATTCGTTTGCCTTTATTAAGTGATTCCTTTGTCTCATGATATCTTGGGACATCCCGTGTGTGACACATGATAACTTGTGATAACAGCCGAATTGATGCGGCCGCCATTTTGAATTACTGAAAAAACTTTCTTCTGTACTCCTCCTACAAATGTTTTCCAATCTTCACCAAATTTGGCAGAGATCATCTTCAGACCAGGCCTCACAAAAGCCATCATATTTTTTTGGGATTTTCAAAACCGTTTGCCCGGTACGGCCAATCAAAATGTGCCGTTAAGCCAGCAAACAGGAAGTTGGGTCGTATCTCAGCAAATCTTTGATGGATTCGCACCAAACTTGTTGCGTGTACTCGTAACCCTCTTCTGAGGATGTACAACATGTGTTATGGGTCATTCGACTGCTTGGCCACCTCATTGCTGCTTGCAGCTATATTTATTATTATTATTATTCTTTTTGCCCCCCTAAAACTCAGTCAATATTTGGCCTACATAGACAAAGTAGGTGTCAAAAGTTTCGTCTTGGTAGCGATTGAGTTGCTTCTATTGGAATTTACGTTCCGTTGCATGGTTTAGGCTGAAGTTAAGTTTTTGTGGCGAAAAGTGAAGCTAACGGTGGCTAATTTGCTAGCCACAGTCACTGACGTTACTAACGTCACTAACGTCACAAAAACACGCGTGACTACCTTTGGCAGAACATTCGTTTCGCATCTTTTAACTTGGGGGATAGCTAGGCTAACTATAGCTTTACTGCAAGGCAGCTGCAGAAACGCCACAAGCAAAGAGGCCAGGGTGATAACTATTTACTAATTTTACTTTGTGATATGACACACAATTGTGATGTGTAATGTACAATATAAGCTGATATTATTAAGGAAGTACATCTACTTTCGGAAACAGTAGTCTACTATTTCACTGAAGTATTAGCATCATGACGTTAGCCTGTGTTGCCCGGGCAACACATACTACAGTGGTCTATGATGTATCTGTTTTCAATCGTTAAAATAAACATTCCTCACATATACATTTTCGTTGTAGGATTTATTATGACATTACATTACAAGTAAACGATTTGTGGGTGAAATTATCATTACCTGTGGTTTCAATCCAGTGTATCACTGCAATGCTGTAGCCTACGCGAGACACTACAAAAACATCTACACAGCTGTAGGAAGTCAAACAGCGACAGAACATGTTCGGCACTCCCCTTACTTAAATCAAAAGTATATCTAACTACTAACCTGAACTTCATTACCACAGCCTAAACTTTGTCAATCTGTTCATGAAAATAATTAATTTCAGCCTAAACCGTACAACGGAACGTTAAATCCAATTCAACCAACGCAATCGCTACTGAGACGAACACAGCAGTAACGCTAGTCTAGTACTGTACCGTAGTAGTACAATTTACCGGGGCAGCTTCTCCACACAGGGCTATATCGCATTTTGCGTTGTTACTGACAATGATCGCTACCAGTGAGCTTTTTATGAATGAGCGATTTTCCACTAAATACATGTCAAGCTTATTTACGTTTTGGGGTGCATATTTTCAGTTAGCAGATGGTACTGTTTGAATCGCGATTCCATCTTCTACTGCCGGTAATGTCGTAGAATAATCTTCAAAGGTGGTCCTTTATTAATGAATGAATGCAATGAGTAGGCTAAATGCATGAAAATATCACGAGAAGGGAAAAACTTAAAAGGACGTTTAAGTCATAGAGATTAGGTCAATTTGTACACCGGTCTGCCAAATTTATTCGTTTTGATTCAACGATGAGGCTGCCTCTTGCAGGGGAAAGGAGAAGACATCCATTTCATTCTACACTTCACTCGTATTTTCAGTTGTAAATGAGCAGCAAAAAAAAATGCTTTTAAATCTATGTAATCTTTATAAATAATAAGTATGCATTTTTATATAAAATACAGAAATATCAGTTGTAAAAATGTCATTAAAAAACGGACCCCTGTGCAACCGACGCAAGCAAGCACACCCTACAATTTCCCCAGAAATTGTACCCTCTCTAGTTATTGTTTATTTTCGCCCCCCTAAGGATAAGTCAATATTTGGCCTACATACACAACCTAAGTGTCAAAAGTTTCGTCTTGGTAGCCATTGAGTTGCTTCTATTGGGATTTACGATCCGTTGCATGGTTTAGGCTCAAGTTAAGTTTTTGTGGCGAAAAGTGAAGCTAACGGTGGCTAATTTGCTAGCCACAGTCACTGACGTTACTAACGTCACTACGTCACTAACGTCACGAAAACACGAGTGACTACCTTTGGCAGAACATTTGTTTCGCATCTGTTAACTTGGGGGATAGCTAGGCTAACTATAGCTTTACTGCAAGGCAGCTAATTTGCTAGCCACAGTCACTGACGTTACTAACGTCACTAACGTCACCAAAACACGCGTGACTATCTTTGGCAGAACATTCGTTTCACATCTGTTAACTTGGGGGATAGCTAGGCTAACTATAGCTTTACTGCAAGGCAGCTGCAGAAACGCCACAAGCAAAGAGGCCAGGGTGATAACTATTTATTCATTTTACTTTGTGATATGACACACAATTGTGATGTGTAATGTACAATATAAGCTGATATTATTAAGGAAGTACATCTACTTTCGGAAACAGTAGTCTACTATTTCACTGAAGTATTAGCATCATGACATTAGCCTGTGTTGCCCGGGCAACACATACTACGGTGGTCTATGATGTATCTGTTTTCAATCGTTAAAATAAACATTCCTCACATATACATTTTCGTTGTAGGATTTATTATGACATTAGATTACAAGTAAACGATTTGTGGGTGAAATTATCATTACCTGTGGTTTCAATCCAGTGTATCACTGCAACGCTGTAGCCTACGCGAGACACTACAAAAACATCTACACAGCTGTTTAGGAAGTCAAACGGCGACAGAACATGTTCGGCACTCCCCTTACTTAAATCAAAAGTCTATCTAACTACTAACCTGAACTTCATTGCCACAGCCTAAACTTTGTCAATCTGTTCATGAAAATAATTAATTTCAGCCTAAACCGTACAACGGAACGTTAAATCCAATTCAACCAACGCAATCGCTACCAAGACGAACACAGCAGTAGTAGTAGGGAGGACAAACGTTCTGCTCTCAATGTAATCACAACGGAGTTCCAAGCGTCAACAAATGCAAAACTGAACTTATTGCTCATTTAACATTGTGATAAAAAATACAATTGTGATATTTAATGTACAATACGATGTACGCTGATATTATTAGTACGTTTACTTTAGAAAACAGTAGTCAATTTTCGCTTGTTCACTGAGGCGTTAGCATAATTAGCCTCTGTTGAACGATATATACGATAGCGGTCTGTGATACATCCGTTTTCAATCGTTAAAATAATAAACATGCCTCACATAACGATGAACGTTTTATGATTTATTATGACATTATATTACTAGTAAACAATTCATGGGTACAATTGTCTTTATATACCTGTAGTTTTAAACCAGTGTAGCCCACTGTAATGCTGTACGCGACGCGGTTTAGAATTCTACTGCTGTTTAGGAGCCAAACGGCGACAGTAAAATCTCGGCACTCCCCTTACAAAAATAAAAATTCCCAGATGAGTTTTTCAATTGGTGAATCAACCTTTCACTCAAATTAGAGCCAATCGCTGTGTGATTACCATCCCGTATGTGGCACAGAGGTTTTCCCATTTTAAGAGGTCTGTAATTGGCTGAGAGTACTTTGAGCCATAGGCTACTAACCTGAACTTCAATGCCACAGCCTCAATTTGATGTCATTCTGTTCGTGAAGGTCTCCTCTACAGGACTGTGAAACTGCTCCTATTTAGTGCCCCCCTCCACCACTGCCTTTCCAGCAACTCTTTGATTCCTTCCTCAGCTCCTGACTATATTCCTTTTCACAATTGTGCCTGTCGTCACCTGCTTTTCCCCATGTTTTCTGAAATGGAAGGTTCTTTCACCACCGTGGGCCAAGCGCTGTAAATGAAGAGGTGGACGAGTGGTTAAGGCGATGGACTGCTAATCCATTGTGCTCTGCAAGCGTGAGTTCGAATCTCATCCTCGTCGCCAAGTTATCTTTATGACATGTCCACCTTTGTCAATTGAAATTCTTCTGTCCCTTACTGCTCCTATTTAGTGCCCCCCTCCACCACTGCCTTTCCAGCAACTCTTTGATTCCTTCCTCAGCTCCTGACTATATTCCTTTTCACAATTGTGCCTGTCGTCACCTGCTTTTCTCCATGTTTTGTGAAATGGAAGGTTCTTTCACAACCGTGGGCCCAGTGCTGTAAATGACAAGGTGGCCGAGTGGTTAAGGCGATGGACTGATAATCCATTGTGCTCTGCAAGCGTGAGTTCGAATCTCATCCTCGTCAGCAAGTTATCTTTATGACATGTCCACCTTTGTCAAATGAAATTCTTCTGTCCCTCAACCCTTACTGCTCCTATTTAGTGCCCCACTCCACCACTGCCTTTCCAGCAACTCTTTGATTCCTTCCTCAGCTCCTGACTATATTCCTTTTCACAATTGTGCCTGTCGTCACCTGCTTTTCTCCATGTTTTGTGAAATGGAAGGTTCTTTCACCACCGTGGGCCCAGTGCTCTAAATGACGAGGTGGCCGAGTGGTTAAGGCGATGGACTGCTAATCCATTGTGCTCTGCAAGCGTGAGTTGGAATCTCATCCTCGTCGGCAAGTTATCTTTATGACATGTCCACCTTTGTCAAATGAAATTCTTCTGTCCCTCAACCCTTACTGCTCCGATTTAGTGCACCCCTCCACCACTGCCTTTCCAGCAACTCTTTGATTCCTTCCTCAGCTCCTGACTATATTCCTTTTCACAATTGTGCCTGTCGTCACCTGCTTTTCTCCATGTTTTGTGAAATGGAAGGTTCTTTGACCACCGTGGGCCAAGCGCTGTAAATGAAGAGGTGGACGAGTGGTTAAGGCGATGGACTGCTAATCCATTGTGCTCTTCACGCGTGAGTTCGAATCTCATCCTCGTCGGCAAGTTATCTTTATGACATGTCCACCTTTGTCAATTGAAATTCTTCTGTCCCTTACTGCTCCTATTTAGTGCCCCCCTCCACCACTGCCTTTCCAGCAACTCTTTGATTCCTTCCTCAGCTCCTGACTATATTCCTTTTCACAATTGTGCCTGTCGTCACCTGCTTTTCTCCATGTTTTGTGAAATGGAAGGTTCTTTCACCACCGTGGGCCCAGTGCTGTAAATAACGAGGTGGCCGAGTGGTTAAGGCGATGGACAGCTAATCCATTGTGCTCTGGACGCGTGAGTTCGAATCTGATCCTCGTCGGCAAGTTATAGTCATGACATGTCCACCTTTGTCAATTGAAATTCTTCTGTCCCTCAACCCTTACTGCTCCTATTTAGTGCCCCCCTCCACCACTGCCTTTCCAGCAACTCTTTGATTCCTTCCTCAGCTCCTGACTATATTCCTTTTCACAATTGTGCCTGTCGTCACCTGCTTTTCTCCATGTTTTGTGAAATGGAAGGTTCTTTCACCACCGTGGGCCCAGTGCTGTAAATGACGAGGTGGCCGAGTGGTTAAGGCGATGGACTGCTAATCCATTGTGCTCTGGATGCGTGAGTTCGAATCTCATCCTCGTCGGCAAGTTATAGTCATGACATGTCCACCTTTGTCAATTGAAATTCTTCTGTCCCTTACTGCTCCTATTTAGTGCCCCCCTCCACCACTGCCTTTCCAGAAACTCTTTGATTCCTTCCTCAGCTCCTGACTATATTCCTTTTCACAATCGTGCCTGTCGTCACCTGCTTTTCTCCATGTTTTGTGAAATGGAAGGTTCTTTCACCACCGTGGGCCCAGTGCTGTAAATGAAGAGGTGGCCGAGTGGTTAAGGCGATGGACTGCTAATCCATTGTGCTCTGCACGCGTGAGTTCGAATCTCATCTTCGTCGGCAAGTTATCTTTATGACATGTCCACCTTTGTCAATTGAAATTCTTCTGTCCCTTACTGCTCCTATTTAGTGCCCCCCTCCACCACTGCCTTTCCAGAAACTCTTTGATTTCTTCCTCAGCTCCTGACTATATTCCTTTTCACAATTGTGCCTGTTGTCACCTGCTTTTCTCCATGTTTTGTGAAATGGAAGGTTCTTTCACCACCGTGGGCCCAGTGCTGTAAATGACGTGGTGGCCGAGTGGTTAAGGCGATGGACTGCTAATCCATTGTGCTCTGCACGCGTGAGTTCAAATCTCATCTTCGTCGGCAAGTTATAGTCATGACATGTCCACCTTTGTCAATTGAATTCTTCTGTCCCTCAACCCTTACTGCTCCTATTTAGTGCCCCCCTCCACCACTGCCTTTCCAGCAACTCTTTGATTCCTTCCTCAGCTCCTGACTATATTCCTTTTCACAATTGTGCCTGTCGTCACCTGCTTTTCTCCATGTTTTGTGAAATGGAAGGTTCTTTCACCACCGTGGGCCCAGTGCTGTAAATGACGAGGTGGCCGAGTAGTTAAGGCGATGGACTGCTAATCCATTGTGCTGTGCACGCGTGAGTTTGAATCTCATCCTTGTCGGGAAGTTATCTTTATGACATGTCCACCTTTGTCAATTGAAATTCTTCTGTCCCTTACTGCTCCTATTTAGTGCCCCCCTCCACCACTGCCTTTCCAGCAACTCTTTGATTCCTTCCTCAGCTCCTGACTATATTCCTTTTCACAATTGTGCCTGTCGTCACCTGCTTTTCTCCATGTTTTGTGAAATGGAAGGTTCTTTCACCACCGTGGGCCCAGTGCTGTAAATGACGAGGTGGCCGAGTGGTTAAGGCGATGGACTGCTAATCCATTGTGCTCTGCAAGTGTGAGTTGGAATCTCATCCTCGTCGGCAAGTTATCTTTATGACATGTCCACCTTTGTCAAATGAAATTCTTCTGTCCCTCAACCCTTACTGCTCCGATTTAGTGCCCCCCTCCACCACTGCCTTTCCAGCAACTCTTTGATTCCTTCCTCAGCTCCTGACTATATTCCTTTTCACAATTGTGCCTGTCGTCACCTGCTTTTCTCCATGTTTTGTGAAATGGAAGGTTCTTTCACCACCGTGGGCCCAGTGCTGTAAATGACGAGGTGGCCGAGTGGTTAAGGCGATGGACTGCTAATCCATTGTGCTCTGCAAGTGTGAGTTGGAATCTCATCCTCGTCGGCAAGTTATCTTTATGACATGTCCACCTTTGTCAAATGAAATTCTTCTGTCCCTCAACCCTTACTGCTCCGATTTAGTGCCCCCCTCCACCACTGCCTTTCCAGCAACTCTTTGATTCCTTCCTCAGCTCCTGACTATATTCCTTTTCACAATTGTGCCTGTCGTCACCTGCTTTTCTCCATGTTTTGTGAAATGGAAGGTTCTTTCACCACCGTGGGCCCAGTGCTGTAAATAACGAGGTGGCCGAGTGGTTAAGGCGATGGACTGCTAATCCATTGTGCTCTGCATGCGTGAGTTCGACTCTCATCCTCGTCAGCAAGTTATCGTCATGACATGTCCACCTTTGTCAATTGAAATTCTTCTGTCCCTTACTGCTCCTATTTAGTGCCCCCCTCCACCACTGCCTTTCCAGAAACTCTTTGATTCCTTCCTCAGCTCCTGACTATATTCCTTTTCACAATTGTGCCTGTCGTCACCTGCTTTTCTCCATGTTTTGTGAAATGGAAGGTTCTTTCACCACCGTGGGCCCAGTGCTGTAAATGACGAGGTGGCCGAGTGGTTAAGGCGATGGACTGCTAATCCATTGTGCTCTGCACGCGTGAGTTCGACTCTCATCCTCGTCGGCAAGTTATCGTCATGACATGTCCACCTTTGTCAATTGAAATTCTTCTGTCCCTTACTGCTCCTATTTAGTGCCCCCCTCCACCACTGCCTTTCCAGCAACTCTTTGATTCCTTCCTCAGCTCCTGACTATATTCCTTTTCACAATTGTGCCTGTCGTCACCTGCTTTTCTCCATGTTTTGTGAAATGGAAGGTTCTTTCACCACCGTGGGCCCAGTGCTGTAAATGACGAGGTGGCCGAGTGGTTAAGGCGATGGACTGCTAATCCATTGTGCTCTGCACGCGTGAGTTCGAATCTCATCCTCGTCGGCAAGTTATAGTCATGACATGTCCACCTTTGTCAATTGAAATTCTTCTGTCCCTTACTGCTCCTATTTAGTGCCCCCCTCCACCACTGCCTTTCCAGCAACTCTTTGATTCCTTCCTCAGCTCCTGACTATATTCCTTTTCACAATTGTGCCTGTCGTCACCTGCTTTTCTCCATGTTTTGTGAAATGGAAGGTTCTTTCACCACCGTGGGCCCAGTGCTGTAAATGACGAGGTGGCCGAGTGGTTAAGGCGATGGACTGCTAATCCATTGTGCTCTGCACGCGTGAGTTTGAATCTCATCCTCTTAGGCAAGTTATCTTTATGACATGTCCACCTTTGTCAATTGAAATTCTTCTGTCCCTTACTGCTCCTATTTAGTGCCCCCCTCCACCACTGCCTTTCCAGCAACTCTTTGATTCCTTATGAATGCCAAGTTGTCGTCATGACATGTCCACTTTTGTCAATTAAAATTCTTCTGTCCCTCAACCCTTACTGCTCCTATTTAGTGCCCCCCTCCACCACTGCCTTTCCAGAAACTCTTTGATTCCTTCCTCTGCTCATGACTATATTCCTTTTCACAATTGTGCCTGTCGTCACCTGCTTGTCTCCATGTTTTGTGAAATGGAAGGTTCTTTCACCACCGTGGGCCCAGTGCTGTAAATGACGAGGTGGCCGAGTGGTTAAGGCGATGGACTGCTAATCCATTGTGCTCTGCATGCGTGAGTTCGAATCTCATCCTCGTCGGCAAGTTATAGTCATGACATGTCCACCTTTGTCAATTGAAATTCTTCTGTCCCTCAACCCTTACTGCTCCTATTTAGTGCCCCCCTCCACCACTGCCTTTCCAGCAACTCTTTGATTCCTTCCTCAGCTCCTGACTATATTCCTTTTCACAATTGTGCCTGTCGTCACCTGCTTGTCTCCATGTTTTGTGAAATGGAAGGTTCTTTCACCACCGTGGGCCCAGTGCTGTAAATGACGAGGTGGCCGAGTGCTTAAGGCGATGGACTGCTAATCCATTGTGCTCTGCACGCGTGACTTCGACTCTCATCCTTGTCGGCAAGTTATCGTCATGACATGTCCACCTTTGTCAATTGAAATTCTTCTGTCCCTTACTGCTCCTATTTAGTGCCCCCCTCCACCACTGCCTTTCCAGCAACTCTTTGATTCCTTCCTCAGCTCCTGACTATATTCCTTTTCACAATTGTGCCTGTCGTCACCTGCTTTTCTCCATGTTTGGTGAAATGGAAGGTTCTTTCACCACCGTGGGCCCAGTGCTGTAAATGATGAGGTGGCCGAGTGGTTAAGGCGATGGACTGCTAATCCATTGTGCTCTGCACGCGTGAGTTTGAATCTCATCCTCGTCGACAAGTTATCTTTATGACATGTCCACCTTTGTCAATTGAAATTCTTCTGTCCCTTACTGCTCCTATTTAGTGCCCCCCTCCACCACTGCCTTTCCAGAAACTCTTTGATTCCTTCCTCAGCTCCTGACTATATTCCTTTTCACAATTGTGCCTGTCGTCACCTGCTTTTCTCCATGTTTTGTGAAATGGAAGGTTCTTTCACCACCGTGGGCACAGTGCTGTAAATGACGAGGTGGCCGAGTGGTTAAGGCGATGGACTGCTAATCCATTGTGCTCTGCACGCGTGAGTTCGAATCTCATCCTCGTCGGCAAGTTATAGTCATGACATGTCCACCTTTGTCAATTGAAATTCTTCTGTCCCTCAACCCTTACTGCTCCTATTTAGTGCCCCCCTCCACCACTGACTTTCCAGAAGCTCTTTGATTCCTTCCTCTGCTCATGACTATATTCCTTTTCACAATTGTGCCTGTCGTCACCTGCTTGTCTCCATGTTTTGTGAAATGGAAGGTTCTTTCACCACCGTGGGCCCAGTGCTGTAAATGACGAGGTGGCCGAGTGGTTAAGGCGATGGACTGCTAGTCCATTGTGCTCTGCACACGTGAGTTCGACTCTCATCCTCGTCGGCAAGTTATCGTTATGACATGTCCACCTTTGTCAATTGAAATTCTTCTGTCCCTTACTGCTCCTATTTAGTGCCCCCCTCCACCATTGCCTTTCCAGCAACTCTTTGATTCCTTCCTCAGCTCCTGACTATATTCCTTTTCACAATTGTGCCTGTCGTCACCTGCTTTTCTCCATGTTTTGTGAAATGGAAGGTTCTTTCACCACCGTGGGCCCAGTGCTGCAAATGACGAGGTGGCAGAGTGGTAAAGGCAATGGACTGCAAATCCATTGTGCTCTGCACGCGTGAGTTCGAATCTCAACTTTGTTGGCAAGGTATCGTCATGACATGTCCACCTTTGTCAATTAAAATTCTTCTGTCCCTTACTGCTCCTATTTAGTGCCCCCCTCCACCACTGCCTTTCCAGAAACTCTTTGATTCCTTCCTCAGCTCCTGACTATATTCCTTTTCACAATTGTGCCTGTCGTCACCTGCTTTTCTCCATGTTTTGTGAAATGGAAGGTTCTTTCACCACCGTTGGCCCAGTGCTGTAAATGACGAGGTGGCCGAGTGGTTAAGGCGATGGACTGCTAATCCATTGTGCTCTGCACGCGTGAGTTCGAATCTCATCCTCGTCGGCAAGTTTTCTTTATGACATGTCCACCTTTGTCAATTGAAATTCTTCTGTCCCTTACTGCTCCTATTTAGTGCCCCCCTCCACCACTGCCTTTCCAGCAACTCTTTGATTCCTTCCTCAGCTCCTGACTATATTCCTTTTCACAATTGTGCCTGTCGTCACCTGCTTTTCTCCATGTTTTGTGAAATGGAAGGTTCTTTCACCACCGTGGGCCCAGTGCTGTATATGATGAGGTGGCCGAGTGGTTAAGGCAATGGACTGCTAATCCATTGTGCTCTGCATGCGTGAGTCCGAATCTCATCCTCGTCGGCAAGTTATAGTCATGACATGTCCACCTTTGTCAATTGAAATTCTTCTGTCCCTCAACCCTTACTGCTCCTATTTAGTGCCCCCCTCCACCACTGCCTTTCCAGCAACTCTTTGATTCCTTCCTCAGCTCCTGACTATATTCCTTTTCACAATTGTGCCTGTCGTCACCTGCTTTTCTCCATGTTTTGTGAAATGGAAGGTTCTTTCACCACCGTGGGCCCAGTGCTGTAAATGACGAGGTGGCCGAGTGGTTAAGGCGATGGACTGCTAATCCATTGTGCTCTGCACGCGTGAGTTCGAATCTCATCCTTGTCGGCAAGTTATCTTTATGACATGTCCACCTTTGTCAATTGAAATTCTTCTGTCCCTTACTGCTCCTATTTAGTGCCCCCCTCCACCACTGCCTTTCCAGCAACTCTTTAATTCCTTCCTCAGCTCCTGACTATATTCCTTTTCACAATTGTGCCTGTCGTCACCTGCTTTTCTCCATGTTTTGTGAAATGGAAGGTTCTTTCACCACCGTGGGCCCAGTGCTGTAAATGACGAGGTGGCCGAGTGGTTAAGGCGATGGACTGCTAATCCATTGTGCTCTGCACGCGTGAGTTCGACTCTCATCCTCGTCGGCAAGTTATCGTTATGACATGTCCACCTTTGTCAATTGAAATTCTTCTGTCCCTTACTGCTCCTATTTAGTGCCCCCCTCCACCATTGCCTTTCCAGCAACTCTTTGATTCCTTCCTCAGCTCCTGACTATATTCCTTTTCACAATTGTGCCTGTCGTCACCTGCTTTTCTCCATGTTTTGTGAAATGGAAGGTTCTTTCACCACCGTGGGCCCAGTGCTGCAAATGACGAGGTGGCAGAGTGGTAAAGGCAATGGACTGCAAATCCATTGTGCTCTGCACGCGTGAGTTCGAATCTCATCCTCGTCGGCAAGTTATCTTTATGACATGTCCACCTTTGTCAATTGAAATTCTTCTGTCCCTTACTGCTCCTATTTAGTGCCCCCCTCCACCACTGCCTTTCCAGCAACTCTTTGATTCCTTCCTCAGCTCCTGACTATATTCCTTTTCACAATTGTGCCTGTCGTCACCTGCTTTTCTCCATGTTTTGTGAAATGGAAGGTTCTTTCACCACCGTGGGCCCAGTGCTGTATATGATGAGGTGGCCGAGTGGTTAAGGCGATGGACTGCTAATCCATTGTACTCTGCACGCGTGAGTTCGAATCTCAACTTTGTTGGCAAGTTATCGTCATGACATGTCCACCTTTGTCAATTAAAATTCTTCTGTCCCTCAACCCTTACTGCTCCTATTTAGTGCCCCCCTCCACCACTGCCTTTCCAGAAACTCTTTGATTCCTTCCTCAGCTCATGACTATATTCCTTTTCACAATTGTGCCTGTCGTCACCTGCTTGTCTCCATGTTTTGTGAAATGGAATGTTCTTTCACCACCGTGGGCCCAGTGCTGTAAATGACGAGGTGGCCGAGTGGTTAAGGCGATGGACTGCTAATCCATTGTGCTCTGCACGCGTGAGTTCGAATCTCATCCTCGTCGGCAAGTTATCTTTATGACATGTCCACCTTTGTCAATTGAAATTCTTCTGTCCCTTACTGCTCCTATTTAGTGCCCCCCTCCACCATTGCCTTTCCAGCAACTCTTTGATTCCTTCCTCAGCTCCTGACTATATTCCTTTTCACAATTGTGCCTGTCGTCACCTGCTTTTCTCCATGTTTTGTGAAATGGAATGTTCTTTCACCACCGTGGGCCCAGTGCTGTAAATGACGAGGTGGCCGAGTGGTTAAGGCGATGGACTGCTAATCCATTGTGCTCTGCACGCGTGAGTTCGAATCTCATCCTCGTCGGCAAGTTATCTTTATGACATGTCCACCTTTGTCAATTGAAATTCTTCTGTCCCTTACTGCTCCTATTTAGTGCCCCCCTCCACCATTGCCTTTCCAGCAACTCTTTGATTCCTTCCTCAGCTCCTGACTATATTCCTTTTCACAATTGTGCCTGTCGTCACCTGCTTTTCTCCATGTTTTGTGAAATGGAAGGTTCTTTCACCACCGTGGGCCCAGTGCTGCAAATGACGAGGTGGCAGAGTGGTAAAGGCAATGGACTGCAAATCCATTGTGCTCTGCACGCGTGAGTTCGAATCTCAACTTTGTTGGCAAGGTATCGTCATGACATGTCCACCTTTGTCAATTAAAATTCTTCTGTCCCTTACTGCTCCTATTTAGTGCCCCCCTCCACCACTGCCTTTCCAGAAACTCTTTGATTCCTTCCTCAGCTCCTGACTATATTCCTTTTCACAATTGTGCCTGTCGTCACCTGCTTTTCTCCATGTTTTGTGAAATGGAAGGTTCTTTCACCACCGTTGGCCCAGTGCTGTAAATGACGAGGTGGCCGAGTGGTTAAGGCGATGGACTGCTAATCCATTGTGCTCTGCACGCGTGAGTTCGAATCTCATCCTCGTCGGCAAGTTATCTTTATGACATGTCCACCTTTGTCAATTGAAATTCTTCTGTCCCTTACTGCTCCTATTTAGTGCCCCCCTCCACCACTGCCTTTCCAGCAACTCTTTGATTCCTTCCTCAGCTCCTGACTATATTCCTTTTCACAATTGTGCCTGTCGTCACCTGCTTTTCTCCATGTTTTGTGAAATGGAAGGTTCTTTCACCACCGTGGGCCCAGTGCTGTATATGATGAGGTGGCCGAGTGGTTAAGGCGATGGACTGCTAATCCATTGTGCTCTGCATGCGTGAGTCCGAATCTCATCCTCGTCGGCAAGTTATAGTCATGACATGTCCACCTTTGTCAATTGAAATTCTTCTGTCCCTCAACCCTTACTGCTCCTATTTAGTGCCCCCCTCCACCACTGCCTTTCCAGCAACTCTTTGATTCCTTCCTCAGCTCCTGACTATATTCCTTTTCACAATTGTGCCTGTCGTCACCTGCTTTTCTCCATGTTTTGTGAAATGGAAGGTTCTATCACCACCGTGGGCCCAGTGCTGTAAATGACGAGGTGGCCGAGTGGTTAAGGCGATGGACTGCTAATCCATTGTGCTCTGCACGCGTGAGTTCGAATCTCATCCTCGTCGGCAAGTTATCTTTATGACATGTCCACCTTTGTCAATTGAAATTCTTCTGTCCCTTACTGCTCCTATTTAGTGCCCCCCTCCACCATTGCCTTTCCAGCAACTCTTTGATTCCTTCCTCAGCTCCTGACTATATTCCTTTTCACAATTGTGCCTGTCGTCACCTGCTTTTCTCCATGTTTTGTGAAATGGAATGTTCTTTCACCACCGTGGGCCCAGTGCTGTAAATGACGAGGTGGCCGAGTGGTTAAGGCGATGGACTGCTAATCCATTGTGCTCTGCACGCGTGAGTTCGAATCTCATCCTCGTCGGCAAGTTATAGTCATGACATGTCCACCATTGTCAATTGAAATTCTTCTGTCCCTTACTGCTCCTATTTAGTGCCCCCCTCCACCACTGCCTTTCCAGAAACTCTTTGATTCCTTCCTCAGCTCATGACTATATTCCTTTTCACAATTGTGCCTGTCGTCACCTGCTTGTCTCCATGTTTTGTGAAATGGAATGTTCTTTCACCACCGTGGGCCCAGTGCTGTAAATGACGAGGTGGCCGAGTGGTTAAGGCGATGGACTGCTAATCCATTGTGCTCTGCACGCGTGAGTTCGAATCTCATCCTCGTCGGCAAGTTATCTTTATGACATGTCCACCTTTGTCAATTAAAGTTCTTCTGTCCCTTACTGCTCCTATTTAGTGCCCCCCTCCACCACTGCCTTTCCAGAAACTCTTTGATTCCTTCCTCAGCTCCTGACTATATTCCTTTTCACAATTGTGCCTGTCGTCACCTGCTTTTCTCCATGTTTTGTGAAATGGAAGGTTCTTTCACCACCGTGGGCCCAGTGCTGTAAATGACGAGGTGGCCGAGTGGTTAAGGCGATGGACTGCTAATCCATTGTGCTCTGCACGCGTGAGTTCGAATCTCATCCTCGTCGGCAAGTTATCTTTATGACATGTCCACCTTTGTCAATTGAAATTCTTCTGTCCCTTACTGCTCCTATTTAGTGCCCCCCTCCACCACTGCCTTTCCAGCAACTCTTTGATTCCTTCCTCAGCTCCTGACTATATTCCTTTTCACAATTGTGCCTGTCGTCACCTGCTTTTCTCCATGTTTTGTGAAATGGAAGGTTCTTTCACCACCGTGGGCCCAGTGCTGTATATGATGAGGTGGCCGAGTGGTTAAGGCGATGGACTGCTAATCCATTGTACTCTGCACGCGTGAGTTCGAATCTCAACTTTGTTGGCAAGTTATCGTCATGACATGTCCACCTTTGTCAATTAAAATTCTTCTGTCCCTCAACCCTTACTGCTCCTATTTAGTGCCCCCCTCCACCACTGCCTTTCCAGAAACTCTTTGATTCCTTCCTCAGCTCATGACTATATTCCTTTTCACAATTGTGCCTGTCGTCACCTGCTTGTCTCCATGTTTTGTGAAATGGAATGTTCTTTCACCACCGTGGGCCCAGTGCTGTAAATGACGAGGTGGCCGAGTGGTTAAGGCGATGGACTGCTAATCCATTGTGCTCTGCACGCGTGAGTTCGAATCTCATCCTCTTAGGCAAGTTATCTTTATGACATGTCCACCTTTGTTAATTGAAATTCTTCTGTCCCTTACTGCTCCTATTTAGAGCCCCCCTCCACCACTGCCTTTCCAGCAACTCTTTGATTCCTTCCTCAGCTCCTGACTATATTCCTTTTCACAATTGTGCCTGTCGTCACCTGCTTTTCTCCATGTTTTGTGAAATGGAAGGTTCTTTCACCACCGTGGGCCCAGTGCTGTAAAAGACGAGGTGGCAGAGTGGTAAAGGCAATGGACTGCAAATCCATTGTGCTCTGCACGCGTGAGTTCGAATCTCAACTTTGTTGGCAAGGTATCGTCATGACATGTCCACCTTTGTCAATTAAAATTCTTCTGTCCCTTACTGCTCCTATTTAGTGCCCCCCTCCACCACTGCCTTTCCAGAAACTCTTTGATTCCTTCCTCAGCTCCTGACTATATTCCTTTTCACAATTGTGCATGTCGTCACCTGCTTTTCTCCATGTTTTGTGAAATGGAAGGTTCTTTCACCAGCGTTGGCCCAGTGCTGTAAATGACGAGGTGGCCGAGTGGTTAAGGCGATGGACTGCTAATCCATTGTGCTCTGCACGCGTGAGTACGAATCTCATCCTCGTCGGCAAGTTATCTTTATGACATGTCCACCTTTTTTAATTGAAATTCTTCTGTCCCTTACTGCTCCTATTTAGTGCCCCCCTCCACCACTGCCTTTCCAGCAACTCTTTGATTCCTTCCTCAGCTCCTGACTATATTCCTTTTCACAATTGTGCCTGTCGTCACCTGCTTTTCTCCATGTTTTGTGAAATGGAAGGTTCTTTCACCACCGTGGGCCCAGTGCTGTAAATGACGAGGTGGCCGAGTGCTTAAGGCGATGGACTGCTAATCCATTGTGCTCTGCACGCGTGACTTCGACTCTCATCCTTGTCGGCAAGTTATCGTCATGACATGTCCACCTTTGTCAATTGAAATTCTTCTGTCCCTCAACCCTTAATGCTCCTATTTAGTGCCCCCCTCCACCACTGCCTTTCCAGCAACTCTTTGATTCCTTCCTCAGCTCCTGACTATATTCCTTTTCACAATTGTGCCTGTCGTCACCTGCTTTTCTCCATGTTTTGTGAAATGGAAGGTTCTTTCACCACCGTGGGCCCAGTGCTGTAAATGACGAGGTGGCCGAGTGGTTAAGGCGATGGACTGCTAATCCATTGTGCTCTGCACGCGTGAGTTCGAATCTCATCCTCTTAGGCAAGTTATCTTTATGACATGTCCACCTTTGTCAATTGAAATTATTCTGTCCCTTAATGCTCCTATTTAGTGCCCCCCTCCACCACTGCCTTTCCAGCAACTCTTTGATTCCTTCCTCAGCTCCTGACTATATTCCTTTTCACAATTGTGCCTGTCGTCACCTGCTTTTCTCCATGTTTTGTGAAATGGAAGGTTCTTTCACCACCGTGGGACCAGTGCTGTAAATGACGAGGTGGCCGAGTGGTAAAGGCAATGGACTGCTAATCCATTGTGCTCTGCACGCGTGAGTTCGAATCTCAACTTCGTTGGCAAGTTATCGTCATGACATGTCCACCTTTGTCAATTAAAATTCTTCTGTCCCTCAACCCTTACTGCTCCTATTTAGTGCCCCCCTCCACCACTGCCTTTCCAGAAACTCTTTGATTCCTTCCTCTGCTCATGACTATATTCCTTTTCACAATTGTGCCTGTCGTCACCTGCTTGTCTCCATGTTTTGTGAAATGGAAGGTTCTTTCACCACCGTGGGCCCAGTGCTGTAAATGACGAGGTGGCCGAGTGGTTAAGGCGATGGACTGCTAATCCATTGTGCTCTGCACGCGTGAGTTAGAATCTCATCCTCGTCGGCAAGTTATCTTTATGACATGTCCACCTTTGTCAATTGAAATTCTTCTGTCCCTTACAGCTCCTATTTAGTGCCCCCCTCCACCAGTGCCTTTCCAGCAACTCTTTGATTCCTTCCTCAGCTCATGACTATATTCCTTTTCACAATTGTGCCTGTCGTCACCTGCTTTTCTCCATGTTTTGTGAAATTGAAGGTTCTTTCACCACCGTGGGCCCAGTGCTGTAAATGACGAGGTGGCCGAGTGGTTAAGGCGATGGACTGCTAATCCATTGTGCTCTGCACGCGTGAGTTCGAATCTCATCCTCTTAGGCAAGTTATCTTTATGACATGTCCACCTTTGTCAATTGAAATTCTTCTGTCCCTTACTGCTCCTATTTAGAGCCCCCCTCCACCACTGCCTTTCCAGCAACTCTTTGATTCCTTCCTCAGCTCCTGACTATATTCCTTTTCACAATTGTGCCTGTCGTCACCTGCTTTTCTCCATGTTTTGTGAAATGGAAGGTTCTTTCACCACCGTGGGCCCAGTGCTGTAAATGACGAGGTGGCAGAGTGGTAAAGGCAATGGACTGCAAATCCATTGTGCTCTGCACGCGTGAGTTCGAATCTCAACTTTGTTGGCAAGGTATAGTCATGACATGTCCACCTTTGTCAATTAAAATTCTTCTGTCCCTTACTGCTCCTATTTAGTGCCCCCCTCCACCACTGCCTTTCCAGAAACTCTTTGATTCCTTCCTCAGCTCCTGACTATATTCCTTTTCACAATTGTGCCTGTCGTCACCTGCTTTTCTCCATGTTTTGTGAAATGGAAGGTTCTTTCACCACCGTGGGCCCAGTGCTGTAAATGACGAGGTGGCCGAGTGGTTAAGGCAATGGACTGCTAATCCCTTGTGCTCTGCACGCATGAGTTCGAATCTCATCCTCTTAGGCAAGTTATCTTTATGACATGTCCACCTTTGTCAATTGAAATTCTTCTGTCCCTTACTGCTCCTATTTAGAGCCCCCCTCCACCACTGCCTTTCCAGCAACTCTTTGATTCCTTCCTCAGCTCCTGACTATATTCCTTTTCACAATTGTGCCTGTCGTCACCTGCTTTTCTCCATGTTTTGTGAAATGGAAGGTTCTTTCACCACCGTGGGCCCAGTGCTGTAAATGACGAGGTGGCCGTGTGGTTAAGGCGATGGACTGCTAATCCATTGTGCTCTGCACGCGTGAGTTCGAATCTCATCCTCTTAGGCAAGTTATCTTTATGACATGTCCACCTTTGTCAATTGAAATTCTTCTGTCCCTTACTGCTCCTATTTAGAGCCCCCCTCCACCACTGCCTTTCCAGCAACTCTTTGATTCCTTCCTCAGCTCCTGACTATATTCCTTTTCACAATTGTGCCTGTCGTCACCTGCTTTTCTCCATGTTTTGTGAAATGGAAGGTTCTTTCACCACCGTGGGCCCAGTGCTGTAAATGACGAGGTGGCAGAGTGGTAAAGGCAATGGACTGCAAATCCATTGTGCTCTGCACGCGTGAGTTCGAATCTCAACTTTGTTGGCAAGGTATCGTCATGACATGTCCACCTTTGTCAATTAAAATTCTTCTGTCCCTTACTGCTCCTATTTAGTGCCCCCCTCCACCACTGCCTTTCCAGAAACTCTTTGATTCCTTCCTCAGCTCCTGACTATATTCCTTTTCACAATTGTGCCTGTCGTCACCTGCTTTTCTCCATGTTTTGTGAAATGGAAGGTTCTTTCACCACCGTGGGCCCAGTGCTGTAAATGACGAGGTGGCCGAGTGGTTAAGGCAATGGACTGCTAATCCATTGTGCTCTGCACGCATGAGTTCGAATCTCATCCTCTTAGGCAAGTTATCTTTATGACATGTCCACCTTTGTCAATTGAAATTCTTCTGTCCCTTACTGCTCCTA
The DNA here is from genome assembly GCF_963692335.1 of Osmerus eperlanus. Lineage (NCBI taxonomy): Eukaryota > Metazoa > Chordata > Actinopteri > Osmeriformes > Osmeridae > Osmerus > Osmerus eperlanus. The sequence continues at coordinate 224,839 of NC_085028.1, read as the reverse complement.
TTTAGAGCCCCCCTCCACCACTGCCTTTCCAGCAACTCTTTGATTCCTTCCTCAGCTCCTGACTATATTCCTTTTCACAATTGTGCCTGTCGTCACCTGCTTTTCTCCATGTTTTGTGAAATGGAAGGTTCTTTCACCACCGTGGGCCCAGTGCTGTAAATGACGAGGTGGCCGAGTGGTTAAGGCGATGGACTGCTAATCCATTGTGCTCTGCACGCGTGACTTCGACTCTCATCCTCGTCGGCAAGTTATAGTCATGACATGTCCACCTTTGTCAATTGAAATTCTTCTGTCCCTCAACCCTTAATGCTCCTATTTAGTGCCCCCCTCCACCACTGCCTTTCCAGCAACTCTTTGATTCCTTCCTCAGCTCCTGACTATATTCCTTTTCACAATTGTGCCTGTCGTCACCTGCTTTTCTCCATGTTTTGTGAAATGGAAGGTTCTTTCACCACCGTGGGCCCAGTGCTGTAAATGACGAGGTGGCCGAGTGGTTAAGGCGATGGACTGCTAATCCATTGTGCTCTGCACGCGTGAGTTCGAATCTCATCCTCTTAGGCAAGTTGTCTTTATGACATGTCCACCTTTGTCAATTGAAATTCTTCTGTCCCTTACTGCTCCTATTTAGTGCCCCCCTCCACCACTGCCTTTCCAGCAACTCTTTGATTCCTTCCTCAGCTCCTGACTATATTCCTTTTCACAATTGTGCCTGTCGTCACCTGCTTTTCTCCATGTTTTGTGAAATGGAAGGTTCTTTCACCACCGTGGGACCAGTGCTGTAAATGACGAGGTGGCCGAGTGGTAAAGGCAATGGACTGCTAATCCATTGTGCTCTGCACGCGTGAGTTCGAATCTCAACTTCGTTGGCAAGTTATCGTCATGACATGTCCACCTTTGTCAATTAAAATTCTTCTGTCCCTCAACCCTTACTGCTCCTATTTAGTGCCCCCCTCCACCACTGCCTTTCCAGAAACTCTTTGATTCCTTCCTCTGCTCATGACTATATTCCTTTTCACAATTGTGCCTGTCGTCACCTGCTTGTCTCCATGTTTTGTGAAATGGAAGGTTCTTTCACCACCGTGGGCCCAGTGCTGTAAATGACGAGGTGGCCAAGTGGTTAAGGCGATGGACTGCTATTCCATTGTGCTCTGCACGTGTGAGTTCGACTCTCATCCTCGTCGGCAAGTTATCGTCATGACATGTCCACCTTTGTCAATTGAAATTCTTCTGTCCCTTACTGCTCCTATTTAGTGCCCCCCTCCACCACTGCCTTTCCAGCAACTCTTTGATTCCTTCCTCAGCTCCTGACTATATTCCTTTTCACAATTGTGCCTGTCGTCACCTGCTTTTCTCCATGTTTTGTGAAATGGAAGGTTCTTTCACCACCGTGGGCCCAGTGCTGTAAATGACGAGGTGGCCGAGTGGTTAAGGCGATGGACTGCTAATCCATTGTGCTCTGCACGCGTGACTTCGACTCTCATCCTCGTCGGCAAGTTATAGTCATGACATGTCCACCTTTGTCAATTGAAATTCTTCTGTCCCTTAATGCTCCTATTTAGTGCCCCCCTCCACCACTGCCTTTCCAGCAACTCTTTGATTCCTTCCTCAGCTCCTGACTATATTCCTTTTCACAATTGTGCCTGTCGTCACCTGCTTTTCTCCATGTTTTGTGAAATGGAAGGTTCTTTCACCACCGTGGGCCCAGTGCTGTAAATGACGAGGTGGCCGAGTGGTTAAGGCGATGGACTGCTAATCCATTGTGCTCTGCACGCGTGAGTTCGAATCTCATCCTCTTAGGCAAGTTATCTTTATGACATGTCCACCTTTGTCAATTGAAATTCTTCTGTCCCTTACTGCTCCTATTTAGTGCCCCCCTCCACCACTGCCTTTCCAGCAACTCTTTGATTCCTTCCTCAGCTCCTGACTATATTCCTTTTCACAATTGTGCCTGTCGTCACCTGCTTTTCTCCATGTTTTGTGAAATGGAAGGTTCTTTCACCACCGTGGGACCAGTGCTGTAAATGACGAGGTGGCCGAGTGGTAAAGGCAATGGACTGCTAATCCATTGTGCTCTGCACGCGTGAGTTCGAATCTCAACTTCGTTGGCAAGTTATCGTCATGACATGTCCACCTTTGTCAATTAAAATTCTTCTGTCCCTCAACCCTTACTGCTCCTATTTAGTGCCCCCCTCCACCACTGCCTTTCCAGAAACTCTTTGATTCCTTCCTCTGCTCATGACTATATTCCTTTTCACAATTGTGCCTGTCGTCACCTGCTTGTCTCCATGTTTTGTGAAATGGAAGGTTCTTTCACCACCGTGGGCCCAGTGCTGTAAATGACGAGGTGGCCAAGTGGTTAAGGCGATGGACTGCTAATCCATTGTGCTCTGCACGTGTGAGTTCGACTCTCATCCTCGTCGGCAAGTTATCGTCATGACATGTCCACCTTTGTCAATTGAAATTCTTCTGTCCCTTACTGCTCCTATTTAGTGCCCCCCTCCACCACTGCCTTTCCAGCAACTCTTTGATTCCTTCCTCAGCTCCTGACTATATTCCTTTTCACAATTGTGCCTGTCGTCACCTGCTTTTCTCCATGTTTTGTGAAATGGAAGGTTCTTTCACCACCGTGGGCCCAGTGCTGTAAATGACGAGGTGGCCGAGTGGTTAAGGCGATGGACTGCTAATCCATTGTGCTCTGCACGCGTGACTTCGACTCTCATCCTCGTCGGCAAGTTATAGTCATGACATGTCCACCTTTGTCAATTGAAATTCTTCTGTCCCTTAATGCTCCTATTTAGTGCCCCCCTCCACCACTGCCTTTCCAGCAACTCTTTGATTCCTTCCTCAGCTCCTGACTATATTCCTTTTCACAATTGTGCCTGTCGTCACCTGCTTTTCTCCATGTTTTGTGAAATGGAAGGTTCTTTCACCACCGTGGGCCCAGTGCTGTAAATGACGAGGTGGCCGAGTGGTTAAGGCGATGGACTGCTAATCCATTGTGCTCTGCACGCGTGAGTTCGAATCTCATCCTCTTAGGCAAGTTATCGTCATGACATGTCCACCTTTGTCAATTGAAATTCTTCTGTCCCTCAACCCTTACTGCTCCTATTTAGTGCCCCCCTCCACCACTGCCTTTCCAGAAACTCTTTGATTCCTTCCTCTGCTCATGACTATATTCCTTTTTACAATTGTGCCTGTCGTCACCTGCTTGTCTCCATGTTTTGTGAAATGGAAGGTTCTTTCACCACCGTGGGCCCAGTGCTGTAAATGACGAGGTGGCCAAGTGGTTAAGGCGATGGACTGCTAATCCATTGTGCTCTGCACGTGTGAGTTCGACTCTCATCCTCGTCGGCAAGTTATCGTCATGACATGTCCACCTTTGTCAATTGAAATTCTTCTGTCCCTTACTGCTCCTATTTAGTGCCCCCCTCCACCACTGCCTTTCCAGCAACTCTTTGATTCCTTCCTCAGCTCCTGACTATATTCCTTTTCACAATTGTGCCTGTCGTCACCTGCTTTTCTCCATGTTTTGTGTTTTCACCAGTTTGAGAGAGCATTTTCATGAGATGGCGTACTGGGCAAGGAACCTGGTCCCGGCCCCAAAAGCCTCAACAGCTCTGTTGCCATCCATGACGTCCACAAGTTTAGTCCTGGGGGTTTTTCAGTACACTGGCATTGGCCTCTTTTAGGTTGGTCAAGAACAAACACCTGGCCTACATTTTTAACCTGTTTACGCTCCTGTTTCGCTCGCGAGACAAAAATGCTGCCTCCCCCTTCCTCAGTTACGACGCACTAAATTCTAAAAAATATATTTTTTAGACGCTACACATGTTATACATCGTTGGAAAGCTACGATTCTTGTGCTTCCATTGAAATAAACCAATTCAAGATCAAGTCGCAATAGCAAGCAAAGTCAACGTCTTTTTCCGGTGAACATTCCTTCAACAATGCCAAAGAAAAAAGTTGTACTCACCCTAAGTTGTTCAAATAGGTCCAGGTGTGCAAATTATGCCATCAAAACTTGATCTGCGTAAGTCCCAAGGGTTCAAAGTATCTAACCATGTAAAGTAATTCGTCCAAATACAATGTTTTACGTTCATGAATAGCCATTATCCTTTGTTTCATTATGCAAGTTAGCCGACGGAAGAAACAACTTGTTCACATAAAAGTGTTATTTTCTCAGATTTATCAACAGAGTATTTACAAAATGAAGGTCTCAAAATGTCCGTTGAACCCTCCCCTTTTGATTGACACCTTGTTCGACCCAATAGGAGCTTCCATGCCCCGTTGACAGCCCTCTAAAGCCAACTAGGTCTGTGCGTCCTGCCCCCCCCCCGCCCCCCCCCCCCACACTCGTTCTAAAGAAATTTCTCGAACTGGCTTCGACTGGCTCTGAAATTAGCTCGTTAGCCTTGTAGCTGACAGCTAGCTGAAAATGCCAATACCTCATTTGTATGCGTCTGTGGAGCCTTCAAAATAACAGTCGATTGCGCAATATGGTTGACAGAATCAGTGTTCTTTGTGCGCCAATCCTTGGAATCAGATAAAGCACTCCAATGTGTTCATGCTTCAGTTTTTGTGTTTCAGTATTACTAATTAGGGATTTAGCTATTATATATGATAGTTCTAAGTACCACCTTTCATTAGAGATAACAATTATGAAAAATAATACCTTTTTATTTGACCTTGACCTTGGTTACAAAGGGTCATTTTGGAGTCTCCAAAAGACCCTTTTAGAAAATTCCTGGATGTACTCTTATAAAAACATGTGTCAAATATGAATATATTGTGGTATTATGTTTGACTTTTGATTTTAATTGGGTAAGGCTTCAACCTGTGGTCCAATTTAGTCTTCCAGATAATACCTACCACCTCTAGGCCTATTCAGGCCTCTGTTTTCAAAACAAAATCTAGGCGGAAATAGAAATTTTCACTTTCCTTGTGTTCAAGCTTCTATTACTCAACACTAGAAGGACTGACAGGGGTCCTGACAACAGGGGACATAACTTCAGAGTGTCAGCTTTCAAAAGAGATCATTTACATGCATGTACTCCAAATGGTTCAAGAACAGCTTCCAATTTACTTTGGGTATGCTGTTTAGGCGTTTTCAGGCAAATTTAACAGGAACATGAAAAGGTTAACAGGCCCTAGGAGAGGCTGAGTCGTAGGAAGGGTTTTGGTTTGTGTGTATGGTCCTGCTGAAAATAAATGTTTGGCATGTTATAAAAGTGTAAATCTAAACAATATTCACATTACTTATCATTCCTGTAGTTTCCTCCGAATTGTCACATTTGAGTTTCCGTGTCACAGAGACTTAGAGAGAGTATTTTCATGAGATGGCGTACTGGGCAAGGAACCTGGTCCCGGCCCCAAAAGCCTCAACAGCTCTGTTGCCATCCATGACGTCCACAAGTTCAGTCCTGGGGGTTTTTCAGCACACTGGCATTGGCCTCTTTTAGGTTGGTCAAGAACAAACACCTGGCCTACATTTTTAACAGGCCCTAGAGAGGCTGAGTCGTAGGAAGGGTTTGTGTGTATGGTCCTGCTGAAAATAAATGTTTGGCATGTTATAAAAGTGTAAATCTAAACAATATTCACATTACTTATCATTCCTGTAGTTTCCTCCGAATTGTCACATTTGAGTTTCCGTGTCACAGAGACTTAGAGAGAGTATTTTCATGAGATGGCGTACTGGGCAAGGAACCTGGTCCCGGCCCCAAAAGCCTCAACAGCTCTGTTGCCATCCATGACGTCCACAAGTTCAGTCCTGGGGGTTTTTCAGCACACTGGCATTGGCCTCTTTTAGGTTGGTCAAGAACAAACACCTGGCCTACATTTTTAACAGGCCCTAGGAGAGGCTGAGTCGTAGGAAGGGTTTGTGTGTATGGTCCTGCTGAAAATAAATGTTTGGCATGTTATAAAAGTGTAAATCTAAACAATATTCACATTACTTATCATTCCTGTAGTTTCCTCCGAATTGTCACATTTGAGTTTCCGTGTCACAGAGACTTAGAGAGAGCATTTTCATGAGATGGCGTACTGGGCTGGGAACCTGCTAGCGTCTTATAGTGAATGTTCTTGGACGGAGAGAATGTGCGGCAAACGTTTAGAGTGAGAGAAAGAATTTGTTCAGGCATGTTTTGCTTCCGCTGGCCCAATGCCGTTAAACCCGCGGCAAGGAGACTCTGTTACCAGAGCATTTCCTGGGAGATTGCACATTAAGGTTTAGGTCTGGCTCATCGGTGCGGAACACCGAGTCGGCGCCTTCTCACACCAGGTCACCTCATACGCAGGTTGTTTCGGGGGGCTCAAGCCTGGCTGGAGTAGCTGCACCGTTGGAGGTGCATAATGACCCGGTGGGTTTAGCTCAGGTTATCCCGTCGCCTCCCACCTAAATCATTGAACCACAACCAGAAGAGGCCATACACCCCCCGCCTCGCATAGGCAGCCCGGCCCTTTATGTGCAAAGCTCTTCACAAAGGTACCAGTCCGGTAGCATCCTAGGTTCGTATAGAGACTGACTCAGCCGGTAAGTGCCCGCCATCGGCTGGGTTGCCGAATGGTCAAACCTCCCTTGACTGAATCACGTCTCTTGAACCAGGATGCTGTTGAACCGGACCTTCATGAACTCTCGCTCCGTTCCGGAAAATAAGAATAGAATAGCTGAAAATGCAGAAAAGGAAAAGAGAGAGAGAGGTGTGTGTGTGTGTGCGTGTGTGGTGGTGATGCGTCAAATATAAAAGCTTCCGCTAGCCATTGTTTCAGAACGTTTTATCCAAAAGCACATTTATCTCTGAGCTAGCTGCTGCTAGCGTCTTATAGTGAATGTTCTTAGAGGGAGAGAATGTGCGGCAAACGTTTAGAGTGAGAGAAAGAATTTGTTCAGGCATGTTTTGTTCCCGCTGGCCCATATATATATTTAGGATCGATTGGATCAGGAGAGCGAGAGAGCGACAAATGAAAACAGTTGCAAACAGAACAAGAAACAATTGTAATTGCGCTTACCTGCCATTGGTCGAAGTCGAGGGAAAGACGCATTCTTGGCATGAGAGAGACAGACAGAGACAGAGACAGAGAGAGAGAGAGACAGAGAGAGAGAGAGAGAGAGAGAGAGAGAGAGAGAGAGAGAGAGAGAGAGAGAGAGAGCAACCTTCTGTCCTCCTCTGGTCCCTGTATATGTCCAGTCAGAGCTGTCCTGAACCACACATCTCAGCTCCACTCTCTCAGAGGCGAACACATCCAGCCATCCAGTCAGAAGCTCCAGGGATGGGGCTGGTGGTTCTAGAGTTAAGATAATAAATGTCACATGGACAGCAGGACACAGGAATCTTAATCATTTTCCAGATTGATAAATGATAAAGCGATAGATTCCAAGGTTCTAAGGAGTCAACAGCTGTTAACTGTCAACTGTCCAGTTTCCATACAGAAGAGATATCTTTATACCTAGTAATATATATATACATTCACTGTTGACCATTCTCCTTAGAAGTTGAGGCAAACTGACCATCCACATCCTCAAACACCGGACTGGCATCCATGGGCTCATAACTGCTCATCTGTAAATGTAACTGTGTTTCCTCTGTGTATATGTAAAAACCACTGTGATTTCCCACACTGACAATAAGACTTACATTTGTCTAACATAAGTCTTACAAAAACTTTGATCAGTGGTTTAAGCATCTTACTGACAGTGTGGGAAATGTACACAGTACCGTTTACATGTACACAGGGTGAATGTATTGTGCTATAACATGTATAGTAGGCCCACATAATGATTTAATTAGTATGTTGATACAAGAAAGTATGTATGTGGTACGTAATAAGATGGCTCAACAAAATAAGTCAAGTTGTGACCATCCTTGTCTGGCTCATAGAAACGACAAGAAGACGGGACATTTTCATGGTTTGCAGATGAGCAGTACTAAGTCTACAAATGTTGTTCAGATGTCTGTTGTCAATGTCAAGATAATATGTCTTGGTCAGAGTTGGCAAACTCTGATAGCGTACAAGAACTCTGGTCGTGTGAAGTATTGAAAAAGTATGTAAAACAATCTGTGTTCTTGATCTGAGGCAAAGGATCTGTTAAGAGAATACGTCCCATACTCTTGATCTGGGGAAAAGGATCTGATAACAGAGAGTATGGTTTTACAGATGCAGACCAGGGGTGAACCAAACAAGGAAAGGTATGTCTTTCTTTTAAAATGCACGTTTACAGCTGAAAACTTTAGTTGAACAGACATCTTATGTTGGTTTGAATTGTATTAAGTTGAATTGTAACTGTATTAAGTTTTGTGTTGGGCTTTTCTCTTTTGAACAGAGATCTTAGTGGGACTTTTATTTTGGTTTGAATTGTAACTGTATTAAGTTTTGTTTTGGGCTTTTCTTAAGACCAAGCACAGTAGGTGGGCGGTCATAATGTATCAGGGTCACAGGCTTTATGCGAGAGACCAACTTTTAAGGGTAAAGTGGTTTTAAACAAGTTAGGGATACTTTGACAATGTAAAGGGGCAATAGGCTTTTAACTGACAAGCTTGGCATTTAATTATCAGCGAGGGACACAATCAAATACTAAGGGAAAGATATAGACTGGCAGTTTATGAATTAACTCGTCCCTTTTAAGCACGAATTGTGGTTATTTTGTTACTTATGGAGTTGAGGAAATTATTGTATGCGCGTTCCCAAAGAGTTGGGTCTTTGTAGGCGCGTCCCATGATCGAGCGCCGGAGGGCGAGGATAGTTTGGCTTGAAAAAGGCCATATTTGTAGTTCACTACCACATGATATTGTAGTTCTTTTATTCTTCAATATTGTGACCGTTTTACAGTGCTATGAGATTGTGCGACTGTTTTATAGTGCCATGTGATTTTGTGACTATATTCTAAAGTGCTGTGTGATTCTTGCTGCAGTAAATCATAAGAGCCTACCGTTATGAGATTTGTTACAGATACTTTGTAATTCAGTATGGGTAATCTAGCTTTCAGTACAGGAGCGATAGAGACGTTGTTAGTCCAGCCCGATATATGATTTGATTTACATGGAATTCAAGCAGTGTCAAGCATTGAGAGATGGCATGCTTGGATTAATCATGACCCGAGACATTGTTTTCCGCTGGAGTGAACGTTTGATAAAAAATATATATAGGAGAGTTTAAAAGCGGTTTTGAAAGACAAGGAAACAAGTCGGACGTGTAAACAATTTGTCAGCTGACCAATGTTTATGATATGGTTAACTGAAGCTACGAGACGACGTGGCATTGTCTATCTTGAGAAAATACAATCAGATCAAGCTAAAACGGATTCTGATAGAGAAGCAAGAAATGACCCGGAGCGTCTTGAGACAGAGAAAAGATGATCAGACTGAACAAAGTCATAAAGTGAGGGAACTCAAGACATTGCTCGAACATGTTAACATGAAGTTGCTTGAACAGACTAACAGTGCCAAAACTAATTGTGAGAAGTCAGTAGTTGTGAAACAGGCTGAAGGTAGCGCTAATTCTCAAGGGAAACAAGAGAGTCTACCAAAGATTTGTAGCCTATTTACCTACAATGAAGATGATGTTGTTGCTATAGCTGTGGCTATGCAGAGGAGAGCCAGAGACAGGGAAAATGCATTATTAGGGGAAGCAGCGGGTCAGGTGCAGCCAGAACAGAACCTACAAGAGAAGGTTTATATCACAGCAAAACATGATGGGTGAGGTTAACCAGGAAGGCCTGTCAGTTGAACCCCCAGGTATCAATGAACCCTATGTGTGCATATCCAGGTCCTGATGTATGACAGCCTATGTACCTTTATCGCCCATGGTCAGTGACTGAGCTGAGGGAGCTAGGAAAGGGATTTCCTGACATGAGAGGACTCAGCAACATTTCTAAGAGATTTGCAAATATAGCTATCAATGCCAACATACCTACTTTTATTGATTTGAATCAAGTCTTAGAGGGTGAACTCCAGACCGGTATGTTGAGAAAACTTAAAGCATAGGTTTCTGATGGTGTTTAATGGCAGTAATACTGGAGGGGTGTTGCTTGACTGGAGCAAAGTGTATGATCGCAAACAGAAAAGATGAGGATCCTACAGATTATCTGGAAAGACTTACTAGGATTTTTGAAAAACATTCTGGTTTTACAGCAGCTGCATCCCCATGCCACTTTGTCATGTGTTCATATGTGGATTGCTTTCTGAACTCCAGGTAGAAGTTAAGAAACAGGTTCTACATTGGGAGAACAAAACTGTTGATATGATTATGGATTATGTCAAACATAATTGTACATTGATGCAGGAGAATGCAGAAAAGAAAGTTGAGAAATTAATGACATTGCAAATGAATGTCTTACAGAAAGAAAATAATATGTTTAAAGGAAAAATGAGAGCCAGGGGCAGGCAGCAAGGGGAGTAAGAGATAGACAGGGATATGTGCATACTCTGTAAACAGATACGCCACAGGGCAGGCTATTGTCACAGTATACAGAAATAGTCAGTACCCTTCAGTCATATACTCCATACTACTGCACTCAACCCCTCCCGTTTTCTTCAGAACGAAGAGCTTGCTGTGGCCTGCTCAAGGACACTCAGACAGTAAACAGCCACCATCAAAAATAATAATAATCAAGAATAGGGGAGGCAGAGAGCTCCTCTTTTTTCAAGTAAGACACAGAGCTACTAGGTTAGCCAGTTCAACAGTACACAGTACCCAAATCAATGAGATGATAGTGGTAGTTTCTGGGGTTCCTGTGGACACAACTGTCAGTTAGCTCTTATGGGTGGATAGATGGATCTTTGAAAGATGAACATGTATTTCTTTCAACTATGTAAAAGTAAGTAACAAGTAAATCTGTTGGAAAGGAATTTGTTGTGCAAACTGAACCGAAATGAAATGCACTACTGACTTTTTCTTATCTATTCCTTAGGATAAAGAACACTTGGCCTAGCAATCCCATACACATCCCCCAGCAGTGGAATGCAGAGATTTTAGCGACCGCAGATGTGGCCTTGCTAGAAGCTGGGCCTGAGCTACTGTGGTCCACACACGCTTATCATATTGGGCGCATTAAGAATGCTACCCCAGTTGTTATCATTGTTTGTAGTACGACTCTTGAGAACCGTACCTCAGTATGCTAGTAATAGAGAAGTAGGGAAAGGTATTGTCCCAGTTATTAATGCTTTGTTGAAACAAGGAGTCGTAGGTAGACTTTAGGTCAATTTGATCCTTTAATGCTAATAAAATACTTGGAAGTTTATTATGGGTTTATAAGCAGGTAATGCCTGTGTTATACATCCTGTTGTGCCTAACCCTGTTACGATACTTAGCAAGTAACCCTGTTACTTTCTAGCTCTGTGAATGACTATTGTTTGCTTTCTTTTCTGTTACCATTGCAGAAGAGAGCCAGTATCTGTTTGCATTCACGTTTCGCCAGGTCCACTATACATTTCAGTTCTACCACAGGGGTACACCGAATCACCTACGTTGTTTAGTCAAGCATTACGAGAGGACCTCCAGGATGTCACATTAGCAGCCGGCTCTACTCTGGTGCAGTATATTAATGACCTTTTTGATATGTTCTAAGAATCTTGCCTCCTGCCAACAGGACACTATTGCTGGGCTACAGGCACTGGCTGAGAAGGGCCACAGGGCCTCAAAGGCAAAACTGCAGTTATGGTCTTAGGAGGTCAAGTATCTGGGCCATACACTCAAAGGTACAGAGCATCTATTGACGCCTGATAGAGTGGAGGCCATCCGATGGATACCGAAGCCTAGAACACCAAAACAACTCAAGTCTTTTTCTAGGTTCAGCCGGGTATTGTCGTTAGTAGATCCTTGATTATGCTGTGTTGGCTAGACCTATCCTTGACTTAAGGAAGGAGACTGATACTCATTTGTTGTGGAAAACTGAAGCTGATAAATCATTTGTATCTCTCAAGCAGGCCTGGGCCCAGGCGCCAGCTCTCGGTCTGCCAGACTACACCAGGGTGTACTGACCCAGCAGTATGGTAATCTTAAGAGGCCTATTGCCTATGTGAGTTCTTCTTTAGATACTGTGGCAGCAGGTTTCCCCCCGTGCTTACGAGCAGTCTGTGCTGCGGCAACATGTGTGTAAGCAACTTCAGATATAGTGCTGGGGTCGCCCTTGGCAGTGATGGTTCCTCATGCAGTAAGTGCTTTTCTGTTACGCACCAAAACTCAACACCTGTCAGCCACTAGAGCTACAAAGTATGAACTGTAATTGTTGACTAAAAGTAACATTACAATCCATAGATGCTCCCCATTGAATCCAGATTCATTGTTGCCCAACCCTGATGATGGTGAACCACATGACTGTGAGATGGTTGTCGATAAAGTGCTAACACCCAGACCTGATATGTTTGACAAACCTATGGATAATGCTGAACTTGTGTTGTACGTAGATGGATCTTTGTCCCGAGAATGGGATGGCTCTCTAAACTCCGGATATGCGGTCTGCACGGACAGTGAGACATTCAAATCTGGTAAACTGTCTCCACAATGCACTGCACAGCAGGCAGAGTTTTGCTTTGACAAGGGCATGTTGTTTGTCAGAAGGCAAGGTCGTAAATATTCACACTGATTCAAGGTATGGATTTGGAGTTACTTACGATTTTGGTGCCATATGGCGAGAAAGAGGTTTCATTAACTCCTCAGGTGGAGCAATCAAGAATGGAAAGATGATTGATAATTTGTTGTCTGCAATACTACTACAGAGAAAGCTAGCTATTGTTACTAAGTGTGAGGCTCATACTAACAATACAGATGATGTTTCAAGAGGAAATGCTAGAGCTGATTTAGCAGCAAAGGCTGCGGCCAACTCCTCTGATGTGTCCCAGGTCTCTATTTGTTTGTGTCTCAGCAACCGGAAACACGCACTCCCTCTCTTCATGTTGTGGCGGACCTTTGAGCCGCTGCTGATAACACTGAGAGGGATGATTGGTTATCTGTTGGCTGTGCGAAAGATTCCATGTGCATTGTTCCCTTGGTTGGCTCGCATGGCGCACGGATGTGCCCATACGAGCAAGGGGGGTATGGTCTCAATAGTAAATACAGATTGGTTTGCACCTGTTTTTTTTCCACAAAGGCTTAGCAACATTGTGCTCAGTGTCATATTTACCAGCAGCATAATCCCGAAAAGGGACCAAAGAGAAGATCCCACCCACCACCAAGTGGTCCTTTTATTAATTTACAAAATGTTGTACAACAACAAGTGTTGTAATTTTGAGTATGTACTTGTAATTGTTGACATGATCTCGAAATGGGTAGAAGCCTATCCATGTCGGAAAGTTGATGCTACCACGATAGCCAAGATTCTTATTATTAGAGATGTGATCTGTAGATATGGGATCCTCACAAGACTGTCCAGTGATAGAGGTTCACATTTCACGGGTCAAATTGTTCAGGAACTTTGTAAAGCGCTCCAGATCAACCAGCATTTTCACTGTCCCTACCACCCACAGTCTGCAGGGGCAGTGGAGAGGCAAAATGGAACTTTGAAAAACAAACTAGCCAAGATATGTGAAGAGACTGGCCTAAAATGGCCTGATGCCCTCCCACTAGCTCATATGGCCATGAGCCCAGAGGAGGAATGGACTTTCCCCACACAAGATAGTTTTAGGGAGACCAATGAAATTGCCTGTCTCTCCCCCACTATCATTGAAACAGATGGATATCCACCAGATGGATGATACAATGTTAAACTTTTGTTTTGCCCTAACTAGAGCAACCAGGGTTGTGCATTCACAGGTGAAAGCTGCCCGCTGGGGAGCCATGTCATCCCTATCAACCGGGAGACTATGTGAAAGTGCACAAACGGAGGACTGCCCTCTCACCAAGATGGACCGGTCCATACCTGGTTTTCTCTTGGTGACTCACACAGCTGTAAAAGTGGAAGGTCGTCCGACATGGATTCATGCAACGGAGTGCAAAATGGCCCCTCCACCGAACAACACGGTGGAGGGTCCCAACGGAGAGCCAGGGGCCGGTGGAGGAGCAGGTGCACCTCCAAATGGTGCCTGCTCCAACTTGTCATTTGTCTCATCCCCACTGGGTTACTCCTCCAGGAGTACACCAAGGGGGGTGGAGACCCGTTTGCAGCGGCTGATCCGGGAGCAGGCTCCAGTCCAGCTGACCGATTTGAGCCAAAACCAGGATCCCGCCATCCAGCACTCCAATCCAGGGGCGCTGAGAAGGAGGTCCCAAAGAGCACCCACCCGGAGGTGTTGAAGACGTCGAAAGGTGAGTCACATGAGGAGAAAGCCAGAGAGGGGCTTCTGTTGCTACCATGCCTCTCTCCCCCATGTGTGATTCATGAAGCAGATGACAGCACCCAGACGGGAAACCAGAGAGAGGAGCCTGGAGAGGGGAAGACACTTTCAGTCTTCCTCCGGCCTCTACATGAAGCAGATGACAGCACCCAGAATGGGGTGGGAACGAGAGGATACTGTGGCGGAGGCCCTCGGTTGTTTCAAGGAAACCGAGGCCGCTGCCGGAGCTACGATGAGAGATGAGATCCAGACATACTGACGCACACACCTGACAGACATATACTGATACTGGACGCACGAGTCCACAGACATCGCATACATGAGCCACACCGAGAGTCACTATTGCACGCTCCCAATTATACTGATGTGAACATTGAGATTCATCATAAAGCACACATGAAGAACAATCTGTGCAACAACACCTTTCCGTGGACGGGAAAAAATGACTGGACGCAGCATTAGAGGGGACAGACCTTGCAGGGTTTGTGGTTAGAGTCCCAAGCATTCTGGAGGTTATCCAGGGATATCTGTCCCTCTGTCAATGGCTGATATGTGTAAGGTCAAGAAGTGGCCTTGTGTAGGGTTGGATGTAACAAATGTGACTGTTCTGTCGAACAAGTCAGTCATCTCTTGAATATGCCCCACCTGCATTGTTTTGTGTATGGCATAGTGGTACAGTGAGAGTGAAAAAAATACATGCAAGGATACGGTTTCTATGTATGCTCACACTCTACTGGATGATTTGTAAGTTCAATTGTATCTGAGTTCAATGTTACTTGTCCTGTATACCATTTGGGCGTGTGACATAAATTCCTGATGTTGCTGACTATGCTATTCCTACACTTTTAGCATACTACAGAAGATGTAGTATATGGTTGATTAAATGTTTAAATAATTATGGGAAGGTATTTGGTAAAAATACATGTAACCACACTGTGGTATGTATGCTAACAGCCTGTTGCATGATTTGCCTGTTGCAGATGGACCTGTAAGTATAAGGTCATCACCATTTTGGTCTCGTCGTGCAGCTAACAATGGCACCATGTGGGTATGTGTTAAGAGTGCTTATTATTTCCTGCCGGCCGTCTGGTCAGGAACGTGTTACCTTGGGTTTATTGTAGGAGCCCTCAGACCTGTAGATGGGTTGCCCCTGCACCCCTTTCCCAAACATTGGTGGCACCCGCCACAAGAGAATTATTATTAATGCAGATGCTAAGAATCTGGGATCACATCACGTGGATTCAATAGTACTCAGTCACTTTTCACGTTTTCAGTTGCCATTCTCCCTGTGTATGGTGTTATCACTGCCTTTAGAGATATTAGGAGCTTAGCAGTAGGGTTGGAGTCCATTGGTAATGAGACAGCCGACGCCTTAACTGCAGTTGCGTCTGAGATGAAGGCCATGAGGCAGGTAGTGCTCCAGAACCGTATGGCACTGGATTATCTGTTGTCAGCTCAGGGAGGTAGCTGTGCTGTGATAGGTCATGACTGTTGTACTTTTATCCACGATGAATCTGCTAATATCACAAGTATGGCTGCTTACATTAAAACATAATGTCAGCTTTGGGGGAACCTGAAGCTAGGAATTGTGCTGACTGACCTCCTCTGTTCGGGGTTTCTTTTTCGACTATCATTCAAATAGGAATCACTGGATTGGGCATGTTAATCGTTGTTGTGCTGATTGTGGTTTGCGCTTGGAAGATGTGTACTGCCTGCTGTGTACAGTGCTGTGCAGTAGGTTTTCGTAAGGCTGCCAGTAAGATTATGGTAGCCCAAATCAAGCCACAGACAAAAGCAAGCAAGACTGATGCTAACTTTATTGCCCTGGGAATGACTGAAATGTCTGATATGTAATCTCAAGTACCAAGTGACTATTTTGCCAATGTAATAAAGATGGCCATTTGCCTCCTTCTATTTTCCAACTGATATACAATGCTGTATGCAATGTGAATAGATCTGTCCTTGACCACAGATCAGTTAACAATAATTAAAGATGGTTACTTTATTACTTTTTATACTGTTTGAAATACTCTGAATTTAATGAACAGTGTTTGACCTATACCCTGATGTGTTGAGCTCACGAGAGCATGACCAGTGGGTATGTCCAGCAGAGAAATATGCCTATGTTTCTAGAACTATTGATAAACTAAGCAAAAAGCTATTCACTTCATTGACTTTGTACTTTTTCACCTGATTGGGTACTACCTAATACTTCTTCAAATCCTATAATCATGTATGCTGTGCTGAGTAGTAACAGATAAAGTATTGTTTGATTGTTAAGGTTTTGAAATGTTATGAAACTTGTGAAATGTCAGGCACTACAGCAGGCCCCAGATAAACAGTTGATAAATGTTTGTTGTGTTGACGTTAAACGTCAAAAGGGGGGACTGTGGAAGAAATTGGGATTTCCTGTGTGCTTACATTATTCACTAATCAATAGAACTAGTCATTGGATACTAGTTAGTACGTTCTCATGTAAGCTTGCTATTAATAAGAGTATATTGTGTCTATGTGTCAGGGTTAATAGATGTTCGGGGTCAGGAGAAAGTACTGGCTAAACGTTCCTTGTCATGACTACAAGGAGAGCTCCAACTATGAACTCTCTAGTCTGAGAGTTGTCATGTGTTGGGAGCAGTGAATCTCTTTCTCTGAGACTGTTGAAACGTCATTACTGCCTGACTGTCACAATCTATGTTTACATTCTTGTGCCCTATAAAAGATGGTCCTCCGGCTTTCGGAGCGGGGAGAGACATGATTGAGACCTAAGCCTGGTGTTGTGTGGTCATTTATTGTCAGAGGTCTGGTTTTCTCTCCCAATCTGCAGATTGATAATACTTATTAAAATCCAGAACTCAACTGAACTTAGTCACTCCGTTTATGAAGAGACGGACAAAACACTTTCTTCATCACCATCCCCCACACCCCCAGCCCCTTACACACACAAAATAACCTAACGCAGACACTGCGGTGGGTCACAATGACCTGAGGGCAGCGCGAGTGTTCCTCCTAGTTTTAACTGTTGATATTATGTGATATACCCCTCCCCTACATATCTACATTTTTGTATTAGGAAGAGTCGCACCGACACGGCGGTGGCAGGGTTAATACAAAAATTATAATTATTTTTTTTTATTAGGTAAAAGTATCGCTACACGACAGTGGGTCACAATGACCCGAAGGTAGCACAAGGGGTAGGTATAGTTATCGCAACACGACGATGGGTCACAATGACCCGAAGGTAGCACAAGGGGTAGGTATAGTTATCGCAACACGACGATGGGTCACAATGACCCGAAGGTAGCACAAGGGTTACGCCGTTCCGTTGTTTCTACCAGTCGGTAGAATCCTGTTCAGCAAGATTACCATGAATGTCATGGGCCAAGGACCTTTGTTACTTCTGAGACCTTCAGACCAGTCATTCGCGATCCTGGTCCCACCTGCCCTGCATGTTTGAGATGTTTCCCTGCTCCAACACACCCGATTCAAATAAGTGGGTCGTTATGTAGCTCTCTAGAAGCCTGGTAACGAACATGCATTTGAATCAGGTGTGTTGGAGCCAAGAAACCTCTAAAAACATGCAGGACAGGGGTTCCCTGAGGACAGGGTTAAGAACCACTGATCTAAAGCATGCTGGCCTGAGGACAAGGGTTGAGAACCACTGCCTTACGAGCACTGCCGTCTCAGTGCCCGCTGGCTTGTTGAAGAACCATATCAACTGGTTCATGAGCCCAAATGCCCATTTGACATGATAAAGGCGTGTCCTCGTTCTGTGTCCTTGTTTGTGTGTGTGTGGGTGTGCAGTGAGATCCTAGTTGTTGGCTAGGAAGAAGTTTCCGTAGTGTAGTGGTTATCACGTTCGCCTCACACGCGAAAGGTCCCCGGTTCGACACCGGGCGGAAACATGTCCCCTTTTATCAGCAGTCTCGTAAATAATTGATGCATTGTCGACAGTTACGAGTTTGTTGGAGTACCCTGGTGCCACATGCTCCGTCGTTTTCTGTAGAGCTTGGTAAGGGTCCAATCAGGTCTAACGCATGCAGAGCAGAGAAACCTGAGGTCCAGGGGCCTCATTTATCAACCGTTCGTACGCACTAAAATGTGCGTAAACCGTGCGTACGAATGAATCCACGCAAAAGTAGCGATTTATCATGCCAAGAGATTTCTTGGAAGTGTGCGTAAATCTAAGAATGGTCAATACTATGCGTAGCTGAGTACGAACAATTCCAAGTGGTGAAACAAGGCAATTGCATCGTGAACACGGGAACTATATAGGCCTATAAGATTGAAATCAATAATGAAAGCATTTTGCAAGGATTTCCATGAAATAAAATAAAAAAATCATGAAATATTGTAATGATATAGCCTAATTGAACACCATAAGGGGAGTTGTTAATATTGTCGAATTGATGTAATGTAGTGTAATGTTACAATATTCTTGTGGACCACTATAAAAGACAGTCAATTAACACGGAATATCTAAGAGAAGATGGCAGATCTAGCTGTGTTGGAAGATTTAGCACACGCCGCATTTCGCCGAGAGCGCATTTTCAGAGACAGATATGACTTCTTTGCAGAAAGTAATGAGTGGCTCATTAGTAGATATCGTTTCCCTAAACCCATTTTAGTGGAATTATGCGAGGATCTAAGACCAACTCTACAAAGACCAACAAGGAGAACGAATGCCATTCCAGTGCACATTCAGGTGCCATCCACCTTGGGTATCTTGGCGACGGGCACTTTTCAGCGTGAGCTTGCTGATCGGTCTGGCATCTCACAACCCTCCATCAGCCTAACGATGCCTGCTGTTTTAAATGCAATAATCAGTAGATCCCGTCAGTACATACTTTTCCCATATACAGTAGCACAACAGGTAGAAGTCAAACAAGGCTTCTTTGCGGTCGACGGCTTCCCAAACACAATTGGAGCGGTGGACTGCACCCACATTGCAATTAAAGCACCATCCCTGAACGAGTTCAATTACGTGAACAGAAAAGGCTTCCACTCAATTAATGTGCAAATCATCTCGGATGCGCAAAATAACTTGTTGAATGAGATGGCCGGGGGGAACGCACGACTCATTCATTTTGCAGAACAGCAACGTTGGCCTTCGCTTAGAGGAGGGAGCTGTTCAGGATGGATGGCTTATTGGTATGTATTGCCCAGGCATCAAGTACTTGCCATTAGTGTATTCTATTTACCTATTGGTTTCCCTGTAGGAGACAGAGGTTATCCATTGAAACCGTGGCTGATGACTCCTTTGACCAATCCTGTGACGGCACAGGAGAGAGCCTATAATGCTGCACACAGTCGCACAAGGTCGATCGTGGAGCACACAATAGGAACTCTGACAGGCCGGTGGCTCTGTTTGTCATCTGCTGGGGGTGCTTTGCAGTATACACCGGAAAAGGCTTGCAACATAGTCATGGCCTGTTGTGTACTACATAACATGGCCATCAAGCATGGCATTCCACTTGTTCAGGAAGACCAACCTGACGAAACGATACCAGACGCACCACCTTTCCAACCTCCAAATGCCTTGGCAGTTCAAAGGAGGATGGAGATTATTCAACGTTTTCGAGTAAGTACCTCCCCAAGAAGAGAACAGCCCACATGCCTTCAGCTCATTTATTTAACATTTGAATGGCACAGTTAACCAGTTGTTGTAGGGATTTGTTAATGTCATTGAGTGCAGTGCAGATGCCAGTTAATTTCTCATTTATATCTTTGATGGAATTGATGATTTCGTCTTGTTTTTGTAGGACTGAGTCTGTCAGGACCCTTGGTTCACGGCTTGATGTGGCGCGGGAGCGTGGCGCCTCACTGTGGGTCGCAGCGGGGGGAATAATTGCCTCTCCCAGGATGACTCCGGAACTGTCTCCACTCACTGCAATTTATGGAATTATTTGATTACTGCATCAGAGCAGATTATAATTTCCTGTCAAATAAAGTGGTGACCACAATATTGACAACACTGTTGAAAATCAAATTATTCTACTTACCTTCAACCTGACCACGAGTAGACACCGGTGAATTGGACACGGTAGGACCTGCGACTAGGTCACTGTCTCCACCTGACACAATTCCAGACAGCGATGTTTCTCCAATAATTGCTGCAATTCTTAATTGCATGGGAGAAACGCTCGTCTCAACTTGTCCACCTCCAGTTGCAGCAATGTCTCGCCTGTGTGCGGCTACGGCCTTTTTTGCCCCACTTTTTTTTTATATCTGCCAATGAGCGCCTCTGAGAAGATGCTGCGTTAACAGCAATCGCTACCTTTTCCCAAAGCATATTCTTTTTTTTGTTGGTCAAAACTCCGCTAAGTGTTCCAAATAAAACTTTGTGGTTGCACTAAAAAAAAAAACTCAATTTCGTTTTGCAAAAAATTCTTTTTCTTTCCTTTCTTTTCTTGCTCCATTTTCATTACCAATT
Organism: Osmerus eperlanus; assembly: GCF_963692335.1. Taxonomy (NCBI): domain Eukaryota; kingdom Metazoa; phylum Chordata; class Actinopteri; order Osmeriformes; family Osmeridae; genus Osmerus; species Osmerus eperlanus. The sequence goes on along the minus strand of NC_085028.1, from coordinate 204,145 downwards.
TCTAGTTGAACTTGTTAGCTCCCTTTTTATTGGTGGTGATTCAACTAATTTAGATAATATGGGGCGTTTCGTATGCAAATGCTTGTGTTCGTGCGCAAGTTTATAGACTAAGAACAGGTGAAATTTATCAAGGATAATCTCCTTGAAGTGTGCGTACGGCGCTCGTACGAATGTTTGATAAATCGCACCTTCAACTGTTCGTGGGAATATTCCAAACCTCCACGTAAGAACAATTTCTACGCACGCTTGATAAATGAGGCCCCAGGATTGGGAAAGGTTGCTTTGGACAATCTCATTTGTTGCTAGCTTGCTGAAGAAGAGTATCAACTAGTTCATGAGCCGAAATGCCCATGTCAAGATTTTAAATGTGTGTCCTTGTTCTGTTTCCTTGTTACTTGCGTGTTTGTGTGTGCACTGGGCTTCTGTCTTTCAGGAGTTGGCAGTTTCCGTAGTGTAGCGGTTATCACGTTCGCTTAACACGCGAAAGGTCCCCGGTTCGAGACCGGGCGGAAACTTCTACATCTTTCCTCGGTTTTCGTCCAATGACGATCCTCTCGAGAGTAGTTAATGTCCCATGTAGTCCCAATGTCTCAAGAAGTCCCATGATTCAGTGGAGTTGACATGTCATTCTTTGAAATGGGAAGTCAGCTGCCCTGGTGCCACTTGTGCGGATTCGCCTTTTAAGCCGTTCCGTTGTTTCTACCAGTCGGTAGAATCCCGTTCAGCAAGATTACCATGAATGTCATGGGCCAAGGACCTTTGTTACTTCTGAGACCTTCAGACCAGTCGTTCGCGATCCTGGTCCCACCTGCCCTGCCATGCATGTTTGAGATGTTTCCCTGCTCCAACACACCCGATTCAAATAAGTGGGTCGTTATGTAGCTCTCTAGAAGCCTGGTAACGAACATGCATTTGAATCAGGTGTGTTGGAGCCAAGAAACCTCTAAAAACATGCAGGACAGGGGTTCCCTGAGGACAGGGTTAAGAACCACTGATCTAAAGCATGCTGGCCTGAGGACAAGGGTTGAGAACCACTGCCTTAGACAGTCTCAGTGCCCGCTGACTTGTTGAAGAACCATATCAACTGGTTCATGAGCCCAAATGCCCATTTGACATGATAACGGCGTGTCCTCATTCTGTGTCCTTGTTTGTGTGTGTGTGGGTGTGCAGTGAGATTCTGTTGTTGGTTATGATGAAGTTTCCGTAGTGTAGTGGTTATCACGTTCGCCTCACACGCGAAAGGTCCCCGGTTCGAGACCGGGCGGAAACATGACCCCTTTTATCAGCAGTCTCGTAAATAATTGATGCATTGTCGACAGTTACGAGTTTGTTGGAGTACCCTGGTGCCACATGCTCCGTCGTTTTCTGTAGAGCTTGGTAAGGGTCCAATCAGGTCTAACGCATGCAGAGCAGGAAAACCTGAGGTCCAGGATTGGGAAAGGTTGCTTTGGACAATCTCATTTGTTGCTAGCTTGCTGAAGAAGAGTATCAACTAGTTCATGAGCCGAAATGCCCATGTCAAGATTTTAAATGTGTGTCCTTGTTCTGTTTCCTTGTTACTTGCGTGTTTGTGTGTGCACTGGGCTTCTGTCTTTCAGGAGTTGGCAGTTTCCGTAGTGTAGCGGTTATCATGTTCGCTTAACACGTGAAAGGTCCCTTGTTCGAGACCGGGCGGAAACATGTCCCCTTTTATCAGCAATCTCGTAAATAATTGATGCATTGTCGACAGTTACGAGTTTGTTGGAGTACCCTGGTGCCACATGCTCCGTCGTTTTCTGTAGAGATTGCTAAGGGTCCAATCAGGTCTTACACATGCAGAGCAGGGAAACCTGAGGTCCAGGATTGGGAAAGGTTGCTTTGGACAATCTCATTTGTTGCTAGCTTGCTGAAGAAGAGTATCAACTAGTTCATGAGCCGAAATGCCCATGTCAAGATTTTAAATGTGTGTCCTTGTTCTGTTTCCTTGTTACTTGTGTGTTTGTGTGTGCACTGGGCTTCTGTCTTTCAGGAGTTGGCAGTTTCCGTAGTGTAGCGGTTATCACGTTCGCTTAACACGCGAAAGGTCCCCGGTTCGAGACCGGGCGGAAACTTCTACATCTTTCCTCGGTTTTCGTCCAATGGCGATCCTCTCGAGAGTAGTTAATGTCCCATGTAGTCCCAATGTCCCAAGAAGTCCCATGATTCAGTGGAGTTGACATGTCATTCTTTGAAATGGGAAGTCAGCTACCCTGGTGCCAATTGTGCGGATTCGCCTTTTAAGCCATTCCGTTGTTTCTACCAGTCGGTAGAATCCCGTTCAGCAAGATTACCATGAATGTCATGGGCCAAGGACCTATGTTACTTCTGAGACCTTCAGACCAGTCATTCGCGATCCTGGTCCCACCTGCCCTGCCCTGCATATTTGAGATGTTTCCCTGCTCCAACACACCCGATTCAAATAAGTGGGTCGTTATGTAGCTCTCTAGAAGCCTGGTAACGAACTTGCATTTGAATCAGGTGTGTTGGAGCCAAGAAACCTCTAAAAACATGCAGGACAGGGGTTCCCTGAGGACAGGGTTAAGAACCACTGATCTAAAGCATGCTGGCCTGAGGACAAGGGTTGAGAACCACTGCCTTAGACCGTCTCAGTGCCCACTGACTTGTTGAAGAACCATATCAACTGGTTCATGAGCCCAAATGCCCATTTGACATGATAAAGGCGTGTCCTCGTTCTGTGTCCTTGTTTGTGTGTGTGTGGGTGTGCAGTGAGATTCTGTTGTTGGCTAGGAAGAAGTTTCCGTAGTGTAGTGGTTATCACGTTCGCCTCACACGCGAAATGTCCCCCGTTCGAGACCGTGCGGAAACATGAAGAAGAGTATCAACTAGTTCATGAGCCCAAATGCCCATGTCAAGATTTTAAATGTGTGTCCTTGTTCTGTTTCCTTGTTACTTGCGTGTTTGTGTGTGCACTGGGCTTCTGTCTTTCAGGAGTTGGCAGTTTCCGTAGTGTAGCGGTTATCACTTTTGCTTAACACGCGAAAGGTCCCGGGTTCGAGACCGGGCGGAAACTTCTGCATCTTTCCTCGGTTTTCGTCCAATGGCGATCCTCTCGAGAGTAGTTAAGCTGAAATTAATTATTTTCATGAACAGATTGACAATGTTTAGGCTGTGGCAATGAAGTTCAGGTTAGTAGTTAGATAGACTTTTGATTTAAGTAAGGGGAGTGCCGAACATGTTCTGTCGCCGTTTGACTTCCTACAGTTGTGTAAGCTAGATGTTTTTTAGTGTGTCTCACGTAAGCTACAGCGTTGCAGTGTGCTACACTGGTTTGAAACCACAGGTAATGGTAATTTCACCAACAAATCGTTTACTAATGTCAGAATAAACCCTACAACGAAAATGTATATGTGAGGAATGTTTATTTTAACGATTGAAAACAGATAACGCTACATCATAGACCACTGTAGTATGTGTTGCCCGGGCAACACAGGCTAATGTCATGATGCTAATACTTCAGTGAAATAGTAGACTACTGTTTCCGAAAGTAGATGTACTTCCTTAATAATATCAGCTTATATTGTACATTACACATCACAATTGTGTGTCATATCACAAAGTAAAATTAGTAAATAGTTATCACCTGGCCTCTTTGCTTGTGGCGTTTCTGCACCTGCCTTGCAGTAAAGCTATAGTTAGCCTAACTATCTCCCAGAAGTTAACGAGCTGCTAAACTAATATTCTGCTAGAGGTAGTCACGCGAGTTTTCGTGATGTTAGTGACGTAAGTAGCGTCATTGACTGTGGTTAGCAAGTTAGCCACCGTTAGCTTCACTTTTCGACACAAAAACGTAATTTCTACTTAAACCGTGCAACGGAACGTAAATCCCAATACAAGCAACTCAATCGCTACCAAGACAAAACTTTTGACACCTACGTTGTCTATGTAGGCCAAATATTGACTGAGTTTTAGGGGGGAAAAAAGAAATAAAAATAATAATAATAACTAGAGAGGGTACAATTTCTGGGGAAATTGTAGGGTGTGCTTGCTGGCGTCGGTTGCACAGGGGTCCGTTTTTGAATGACATTTTTACAACTGTTATTTCTGTATATTTTATATAAAAATGCATACTTATTATTTATAAAGATTAAATAGATTTAAAAGCATTTTTTTTTGCTGCTCATTTAAAACTGAAAATACGAGTGAAGTGTAGAATGAAATAGATGTCTTCTCATTTCCCCTGCAAGAGGCAGTCTCATCGTTGAAACAAAACGAATAAATTTGGCAGACCGGTGTAAAAATTGACCTAATCTCTATGACTTAAACGTCATTTTAAGTTTTTCCCTTCTCATGATATTTTCAGGCATTTAGCCTACTCATTGCATTCATTCATTAATAAAGAACCCCCTTTGAAGATTATTCTACGACGTTACCCGGCAGTAGAAGATGGAATCGCGATTCAAACAGTACCATCTGCTAACTGAAAATATGCCCCCCAAAACGTAAATAAGATTGACATTTATTTAGTGGAAAATCGTTCATTCATAAAAAGCTCACTGGTAGCGATCATTGTCAGTAACAACGCAAAATGCGATATAGCCCTGTGTGGAGAAGCTGCCCCGGCAAATTGTACTACTACGGTACAGTACTAGTAGACTACTGCTGTGTTCGTCTTGGTAGCGATTGCGTTGGTTGAATTGGATTTAACGTTCCGTTGTACGGTTTAAGCTGAAATTAATTATTTTCATGAACAGATTGACAACGTTTAGGCTGTGGCAATGAAGTTCAGGTTAGTAGTTAGATAGACTTTTGATTTAAGTAAGGGGAGTGCCGAACATGTTCTGTCGCCGTTTGACTTCCTAAACAGCTGTGTAAGTTAGATGTTTTTGTCGTGTGTCTCGCGTAAGCTACAGCGTTGCAGTGAGCTACACTGGTTTGAAACCACAGGTAATGGTTTTTTCACCAACAAATCGTTTACTAATGTCAGAATAAACCCTACAACGAAAATGTATATGTGAGGAATGTTTATTTTAACGATTGAAAACAGATAACGCTACATCATAGACCACTGTAGTATGTGTTGCCCGGGCAACACAGGCTAATGTCATGATGGTAATACTTCAGTGAAATAGTAGACTACTGTTTCCGAAAGTAGATGTACTTCCTTAATAATATCAGCTTATATTGTACATTACACATCACAATTGTGTGTCATATCACAAAGTAAAATTAGTAAATAGTTATCACCTGGCCTCTTTGCTTGTGGCGTTTCTGCAGCTGCCTTGCAGTAAAGCTATAGTTAGCCTAGCTATCTCCCAGAAGTTAACGAGCTGCTAAACTAATATTCTGCTAGAGGTAGTCACGCGAGTTTTCGTGACGTTAGTGACGTAAGTAGCGTCATTGACTGTGGTTAGCAAGTTAGCCACCGTTAGCTTCACTTTTCGACACAAAAACGTAATTTCTACTTAAACCGTGCAACGGAACGTAAATCCCAATACAAGCAACTCAATCGCTACCAAGACGAAACTTTTGACACCTACGTTGTCTATGTAGGCCAAATATTGACTGAGTTTTAGGGGGGCAAAAAGAAATAAAAATAATAATAATATATATGTGAGAGAACAAAGGTTGTGCTCTCGCCGAAGGCTTGAGCACACCCAACTAGAGAGGGTACAATTTCTGGGGAAATTGTAGGGTGTGCTTGCTTGCGTCGGTTGCACAGGGGTCCGTTTTTGAATGACATTTTTACAACTGATATTTCTGTATATTTTATATAAAAATGCATACTTATTATTTATAAAGATGACATAGATTTAAAAGCATTTTTTTTTTTGCTGCTCATTTACAACTGAAAATACGAGTGAAGTGTAGAATTAAATAGATGTCTTCTCATTTCCCCTGCAAGAGGCAGCCTCATCGTTGAAACAAAACGAATAAATTGGGCAGACCGGTGTAAAAATTGACCTAATCTCTATGACTTAAACGTCATTTTAAGTTTTTCCCTTCTCGTGATATTTTAAGGAATTTAGCCTACTCATATTGCATTCATTCATCAATAAAGAACCCCCTTTGAAGATTATTGTACGACGTTACCGGCAGTAGAAGATGGAATCGTGATCCAAACAGTACCATCTGCTAACTGAAAATATGCCCCCAAAAACGTAAATAAGCTTGACATTTATTTAGTGGAAAATCGCTCATTCATAAAAAGCTCACTGGTAGCGATCATTGTCAGTAACAACGCAAAATGCGATATAGCCCTGTGTGGAGAAGCTTCCCCGGTAAATTGTACTACTACGGCACAGTACTAGACTACTGCTGTGTTCGTCTTGGTAGCGATTGCGTTGGTTGAATTTGATTTAACGTTCCGTTGTACGGTTTAAACTGAAATTAATTATTTTCATGAACAGATTGACAACGTTTAGGCTGTGGCAATGAAGTTCAGGTTAGTAGTTAGATAGACTTTTGATTTAAGTAAGGGGAGTGCCGAACATGTTCTGTCGCCGTTTGACTTCCTACAGTTAGGAAACATCTAGATAGCTAGATGTTTTTGTAGTGTGTCTCACGTAAGCTACAGCGTTGCAGTGAGCTACACTGGTTTGAAACCACAGGTAATGGTTTTTTCACCAACAAATCGTTTACTAATGTCAGAATAAACCCTACAACGAAAATGTATATGTGAGGAATGTTTATTTTAACGATTGAAAACAGATAACGCTACATCATAGACCACTGTAGTATGTGTTGCCCGGGCAACACAGGCTAATGTCATGATGGTAATACTTCAGTGAAATAGTAGACTACTGTTTCCGAAAGTAGATGTACTTCCTTAATAATATCAGCTTATATTGTACATTACACATCACAATTGTGTGTCATATCACAAAGTAAAATTAGTAAATAGTTATCACCTGGCCTCTTTGCTTGTGGCGTTTCTGCAGCTGCCTTGCAGTAAAGCTATAGTTAGCCTAGCTATCTCCCAGAAGTTAACGAGCTGCTAAACTAATATTCTGCTAGAGGTAGTCACGCGAGTTTTCGTGACGTTAGTGACGTAAGTAGCGTCATTGACTGTGGTTAGCAAGTTAGCCACCGTTAGCTTCACTTTTCGACACAAAAACGTAATTTCTACTTAAACCGTGCAACGGAACGTAAATCCCAATACAAGCAACTCAATCGCTACCAAGACGAAACTTTTGACACCTACGTTGTCTATGTAGGCCAAATATTGACTGAGTTTTAGGGGGGCAAAAAGAAATAAAAATAATAATAATATATATGTGAGAGAACAAAGGTTGTGCTCTCGCCGAAGGCTTGAGCACACCCAACTAGAGAGGGTACAATTTCTGGGGAAATTGTAGGGTGTGCTTGCTTGCGTCGGTTGCACAGGGGTCCGTTTTTGAATGACATTTTTACAACTGATATTTCTGTATATTTTATATAAAAATGCATACTTATTATTTATAAAGATGACATAGATTTAAAAGCATTTTTTTTTTTTGCTGCTCATTTACAACTGAAAATACGAGTGAAGTGTAGAATTAAATAGATGTCTTCTCATTTCCCCTGCAAGAGGCAGCCTCATCGTTGAAACAAAACGAATAAATTGGGCAGACCGGTGTAAAAATTGACCTAATCTCTATGACTTAAACGTCATTTTAAGTTTTTCCCTTCTCGTGATATTTTAAGGAATTTAGCCTACTCATATTGCATTCATTCATCAATAAAGAACCCCCTTTGAAGATTATTGTACGACGTTACCGGCAGTAGAAGATGGAATCGTGATCCAAACAGTACCATCTGCTAACTGAAAATATGCCCCCAAAAACGTAAATAAGCTTGACATTTATTTAGTGGAAAATCGCTCATTCATAAAAAGCTCACTGGTAGCGATCATTGTCAGTAACAACGCAAAATGCGATATAGCCCTGTGTGGAGAAGCTTCCCCGGTAAATTGTACTACTACGGCACAGTACTAGACTACTGCTGTGTTCGTCTTGGTAGCGATTGCGTTGGTTGAATTTGATTTAACGTTCCGTTGTACGGTTTAAACTGAAATTAATTATTTTCATGAACAGATTGACAACGTTTAGGCTGTGGCAATGAAGTTCAGGTTAGTAGTTAGATAGACTTTTGATTTAAGTAAGGGGAGTGCCGAACATGTTCTGTCGCCGTTTGACTTCCTACAGTTAGGAAACATCTAGATAGCTAGATGTTTTTGTAGTGTGTCTCACGTAAGCTACAGCGTTGCAGTGAGCTACACTGGTTTGAAACCACAGGTAATGGTTTTTTCACCAACAAATCGTTTACTAATGTCAGAATAAACCCTACAACGAAAATGTATATGTGAGGAATGTTTATTTTAACGATTGAAAACAGATAACGCTACATCATAGACCACTGTAGTATGTGTTGCCCGGGCAACACAGGCTAATGTCATGATGGTAATACTTCAGTGAAATAGTAGACTACTGTTTCCGAAAGTAGATGTACTTCCTTAATAATATCAGCTTATATTGTACATTACACATCACAATTGTGTGTCATATCACAAAGTAAAATTAGTAAATAGTTATCACCTGGCCTCTTTGCTTGTGGCGTTTCTGCAGCTGCCTTGCAGTAAAGCTATAGTTAGCCTAGCTATCTCCCAGAAGTTAACGAGCTGCTAAACTAATATTCTGCTAGAGGTAGTCACGCGAGTTTTCGTGACGTTAGTGACGTAAGTAGCGTCATTGACTGTGGTTAGCAAGTTAGCCACCGTTAGCTTCACTTTTCGACACAAAAACGTAATTTCTACTTAAACCGTGCAACGGAACGTAAATCCCAATACAAGCAACTCAATCGCTACCAAGACGAAACTTTTGACACCTACGTTGTCTATGTAGGCCAAATATTGACTGAGTTTTAGGGGGGCAAAAAGAAATAAAAATAATAATAATATATATGTGAGAGAACAAAGGTTGTGCTCTCGCCGAAGGCTTGAGCACACCCAACTAGAGAGGGTACAATTTCTGGGGAAATTGTAGGGTGTGCTTGCTTGCGTCGGTTGCACAGGGGTCCGTTTTTGAATGACATTTTTACAACTGATATTTCTGTATATTTTATATAAAAATGCATACTTATTATTTATAAAGATGACATAGATTTAAAAGCATTTTTTTTTTTTGCTGCTCATTTACAACTGAAAATACGAGTGAAGTGTAGAATTAAATAGATGTCTTCTCATTTCCCCTGCAAGAGGCAGCCTCATCGTTGAAACAAAACGAATAAATTGGGCAGACCGGTGTAAAAATTGACCTAATCTCTATGACTTAAACGTCATTTTAAGTTTTTCCCTTCTCGTGATATTTTAAGGAATTTAGCCTACTCATATTGCATTCATTCATCAATAAAGAACCCCCTTTGAAGATTATTGTACGACGTTACCGGCAGTAGAAGATGGAATCGTGATCCAAACAGTACCATCTGCTAACTGAAAATATGCCCCCAAAAACGTAAATAAGCTTGACATTTATTTAGTGGAAAATCGCTCATTCATAAAAAGCTCACTGGTAGCGATCATTGTCAGTAACAACGCAAAATGCGATATAGCCCTGTGTGGAGAAGCTTCCCCGGTAAATTGTACTACTACGGCACAGTACTAGACTACTGCTGTGTTCGTCTTGGTAGCGATTGCGTTGGTTGAATTTGATTTAACGTTCCGTTGTACGGTTTAAACTGAAATTAATTATTTTCATGAACAGATTGACAACGTTTAGGCTGTGGCAATGAAGTTCAGGTTAGTAGTTAGATAGACTTTTGATTTAAGTAAGGGGAGTGCCGAACATGTTCTGTCGCCGTTTGACTTCCTACAGTTAGGAAACATCTAGATAGCTAGATGTTTTTGTAGTGTGTCTCACGTAAGCTACAGCGTTGCAGTGAGCTACACTGGTTTGAAACCACAGGTAATGGTTTTTTCACCAACAAATCGTTTACTAATGTCAGAATAAACCCTACAACGAAAATGTATATGTGAGGAATGTTTATTTTAACGATTGAAAACAGATAACGCTACATCATAGACCACTGTAGTATGTGTTGCCCGGGCAACACAGGCTAATGTCATGATGGTAATACTTCAGTGAAATAGTAGACTACTGTTTCCGAAAGTAGATGTACTTCCTTAATAATATCAGCTTATATTGTACATTACACATCACAATTGTGTGTCATATCACAAAGTAAAATTAGTAAATAGTTATCACCTGGCCTCTTTGCTTGTGGCGTTTCTGCAGCTGCCTTGCAGTAAAGCTATAGTTAGCCTAGCTATCTCCCAGAAGTTAACGAGCTGCTAAACTAATATTCTGCTAGAGGTAGTCACGCGAGTTTTCGTGACGTTAGTGACGTAAGTAGCGTCATTGACTGTGGTTAGCAAGTTAGCCACCGTTAGCTTCACTTTTCGACACAAAAACGTAATTTCTACTTAAACCGTGCAACGGAACGTAAATCCCAATACAAGCAACTCAATCGCTACCAAGACGAAACTTTTGACACCTACGTTGTCTATGTAGGCCAAATATTGACTGAGTTTTAGGGGGGCAAAAAGAAATAAAAATAATAATAATATATATGTGAGAGAACAAAGGTTGTGCTCTCGCCGAAGGCTTGAGCACACCCAACTAGAGAGGGTACAATTTCTGGGGAAATTGTAGGGTGTGCTTGCTTGCGTCGGTTGCACAGGGGTCCGTTTTTGAATGACATTTTTACAACTGATATTTCTGTATATTTTATATAAAAATGCATACTTATTATTTATAAAGATGACATAGATTTAAAAGCATTTTTTTTTTTTGCTGCTCATTTACAACTGAAAATACGAGTGAAGTGTAGAATTAAATAGATGTCTTCTCATTTCCCCTGCAAGAGGCAGCCTCATCGTTGAAACAAAACGAATAAATTGGGCAGACCGGTGTAAAAATTGACCTAATCTCTATGACTTAAACGTCATTTTAAGTTTTTCCCTTCTCGTGATATTTTAAGGAATTTAGCCTACTCATATTGCATTCATTCATCAATAAAGAACCCCCTTTGAAGATTATTGTACGACGTTACCGGCAGTAGAAGATGGAATCGTGATCCAAACAGTACCATCTGCTAACTGAAAATATGCCCCCAAAAACGTAAATAAGCTTGACATTTATTTAGTGGAAAATCGCTCATTCATAAAAAGCTCACTGGTAGCGATCATTGTCAGTAACAACGCAAAATGCGATATAGCCCTGTGTGGAGAAGCTTCCCCGGTAAATTGTACTACTACGGCACAGTACTAGACTACTGCTGTGTTCGTCTTGGTAGCGATTGCGTTGGTTGAATTTGATTTAACGTTCCGTTGTACGGTTTAAACTGAAATTAATTATTTTCATGAACAGATTGACAACGTTTAGGCTGTGGCAATGAAGTTCAGGTTAGTAGTTAGATAGACTTTTGATTTAAGTAAGGGGAGTGCCGAACATGTTCTGTCGCCGTTTGACTTCCTACAGTTAGGAAACATCTAGATAGCTAGATGTTTTTGTAGTGTGTCTCACGTAAGCTACAGCGTTGCAGTGAGCTACACTGGTTTGAAACCACAGGTAATGGTTTTTTCACCAACAAATCGTTTACTAATGTCAGAATAAACCCTACAACGAAAATGTATATGTGAGGAATGTTTATTTTAACGATTGAAAACAGATAACGCTACATCATAGACCACTGTAGTATGTGTTGCCCGGGCAACACAGGCTAATGTCATGATGGTAATACTTCAGTGAAATAGTAGACTACTGTTTCCGAAAGTAGATGTACTTCCTTAATAATATCAGCTTATATTGTACATTACACATCACAATTGTGTGTCATATCACAAAGTAAAATTAGTAAATAGTTATCACCTGGCCTCTTTGCTTGTGGCGTTTCTGCAGCTGCCTTGCAGTAAAGCTATAGTTAGCCTAGCTATCTCCCAGAAGTTAACGAGCTGCTAAACTAATATTCTGCTAGAGGTAGTCACGCGAGTTTTCGTGACGTTAGTGACGTAAGTAGCGTCATTGACTGTGGTTAGCAAGTTAGCCACCGTTAGCTTCACTTTTCGACACAAAAACGTAATTTCTACTTAAACCGTGCAACGGAACGTAAATCCCAATACAAGCAACTCAATCGCTACCAAGACGAAACTTTTGACACCTACGTTGTCTATGTAGGCCAAATATTGACTGAGTTTTAGGGGGGCAAAAAGAAATAAAAATAATAATAATATATATGTGAGAGAACAAAGGTTGTGCTCTCGCCGAAGGCTTGAGCACACCCAACTAGAGAGGGTACAATTTCTGGGGAAATTGTAGGGTGTGCTTGCTTGCGTCGGTTGCACAGGGGTCCGTTTTTGAATGACATTTTTACAACTGATATTTCTGTATATTTTATATAAAAATGCATACTTATTATTTATAAAGATGACATAGATTTAAAAGCATTTTTTTTTTTTGCTGCTCATTTACAACTGAAAATACGAGTGAAGTGTAGAATTAAATAGATGTCTTCTCATTTCCCCTGCAAGAGGCAGCCTCATCGTTGAAACAAAACGAATAAATTGGGCAGACCGGTGTAAAAATTGACCTAATCTCTATGACTTAAACGTCATTTTAAGTTTTTCCCTTCTCGTGATATTTTAAGGAATTTAGCCTACTCATATTGCATTCATTCATCAATAAAGAACCCCCTTTGAAGATTATTGTACGACGTTACCGGCAGTAGAAGATGGAATCGTGATCCAAACAGTACCATCTGCTAACTGAAAATATGCCCCCAAAAACGTAAATAAGCTTGACATTTATTTAGTGGAAAATCGCTCATTCATAAAAAGCTCACTGGTAGCGATCATTGTCAGTAACAACGCAAAATGCGATATAGCCCTGTGTGGAGAAGCTTCCCCGGTAAATTGTACTACTACGGCACAGTACTAGACTACTGCTGTGTTCGTCTTGGTAGCGATTGCGTTGGTTGAATTTGATTTAACGTTCCGTTGTACGGTTTAAACTGAAATTAATTATTTTCATGAACAGATTGACAACGTTTAGGCTGTGGCAATGAAGTTCAGGTTAGTAGTTAGATAGACTTTTGATTTAAGTAAGGGGAGTGCCGAACATGTTCTGTCGCCGTTTGACTTCCTACAGTTAGGAAACATCTAGATAGCTAGATGTTTTTGTAGTGTGTCTCACGTAAGCTACAGCGTTGCAGTGAGCTACACTGGTTTGAAACCACAGGTAATGGTTTTTTCACCAACAAATCGTTTACTAATGTCAGAATAAACCCTACAACGAAAATGTATATGTGAGGAATGTTTATTTTAACGATTGAAAACAGATAACGCTACATCATAGACCACTGTAGTATGTGTTGCCCGGGCAACACAGGCTAATGTCATGATGGTAATACTTCAGTGAAATAGTAGACTACTGTTTCCGAAAGTAGATGTACTTCCTTAATAATATCAGCTTATATTGTACATTACACATCACAATTGTGTGTCATATCACAAAGTAAAATTAGTAAATAGTTATCACCTGGCCTCTTTGCTTGTGGCGTTTCTGCAGCTGCCTTGCAGTAAAGCTATAGTTAGCCTAGCTATCTCCCAGAAGTTAACGAGCTGCTAAACTAATATTCTGCTAGAGGTAGTCACGCGAGTTTTCGTGACGTTAGTGACGTAAGTAGCGTCATTGACTGTGGTTAGCAAGTTAGCCACCGTTAGCTTCACTTTTCGACACAAAAACGTAATTTCTACTTAAACCGTGCAACGGAACGTAAATCCCAATACAAGCAACTCAATCGCTACCAAGACGAAACTTTTGACACCTACGTTGTCTATGTAGGCCAAATATTGACTGAGTTTTAGGGGGGCAAAAAGAAATAAAAATAATAATAATATATATGTGAGAGAACAAAGGTTGTGCTCTCGCCGAAGGCTTGAGCACACCCAACTAGAGAGGGTACAATTTCTGGGGAAATTGTAGGGTGTGCTTGCTTGCGTCGGTTGCACAGGGGTCCGTTTTTGAATGACATTTTTACAACTGATATTTCTGTATATTTTATATAAAAATGCATACTTATTATTTATAAAGATGACATAGATTTAAAAGCATTTTTTTTTTTTGCTGCTCATTTACAACTGAAAATACGAGTGAAGTGTAGAATTAAATAGATGTCTTCTCATTTCCCCTGCAAGAGGCAGCCTCATCGTTGAAACAAAACGAATAAATTGGGCAGACCGGTGTAAAAATTGACCTAATCTCTATGACTTAAACGTCATTTTAAGTTTTTCCCTTCTCGTGATATTTTAAGGAATTTAGCCTACTCATATTGCATTCATTCATCAATAAAGAACCCCCTTTGAAGATTATTGTACGACGTTACCGGCAGTAGAAGATGGAATCGTGATCCAAACAGTACCATCTGCTAACTGAAAATATGCCCCCAAAAACGTAAATAAGCTTGACATTTATTTAGTGGAAAATCGCTCATTCATAAAAAGCTCACTGGTAGCGATCATTGTCAGTAACAACGCAAAATGCGATATAGCCCTGTGTGGAGAAGCTTCCCCGGTAAATTGTACTACTACGGCACAGTACTAGACTACTGCTGTGTTCGTCTTGGTAGCGATTGCGTTGGTTGAATTTGATTTAACGTTCCGTTGTACGGTTTAAACTGAAATTAATTATTTTCATGAACAGATTGACAACGTTTAGGCTGTGGCAATGAAGTTCAGGTTAGTAGTTAGATAGACTTTTGATTTAAGTAAGGGGAGTGCCGAACATGTTCTGTCGCCGTTTGACTTCCTACAGTTAGGAAACATCTAGATAGCTAGATGTTTTTGTAGTGTGTCTCACGTAAGCTACAGCGTTGCAGTGAGCTACACTGGTTTGAAACCACAGGTAATGGTTTTTTCACCAACAAATCGTTTACTAATGTCAGAATAAACCCTACAACGAAAATGTATATGTGAGGAATGTTTATTTTAACGATTGAAAACAGATAACGCTACATCATAGACCACTGTAGTATGTGTTGCCCGGGCAACACAGGCTAATGTCATGATGGTAATACTTCAGTGAAATAGTAGACTACTGTTTCCGAAAGTAGATGTACTTCCTTAATAATATCAGCTTATATTGTACATTACACATCACAATTGTGTGTCATATCACAAAGTAAAATTAGTAAATAGTTATCACCTGGCCTCTTTGCTTGTGGCGTTTCTGCAGCTGCCTTGCAGTAAAGCTATAGTTAGCCTAGCTATCTCCCAGAAGTTAACGAGCTGCTAAACTAATATTCTGCTAGAGGTAGTCACGCGAGTTTTCGTGACGTTAGTGACGTAAGTAGCGTCATTGACTGTGGTTAGCAAGTTAGCCACCGTTAGCTTCACTTTTCGACACAAAAACGTAATTTCTACTTAAACCGTGCAACGGAACGTAAATCCCAATACAAGCAACTCAATCGCTACCAAGACGAAACTTTTGACACCTACGTTGTCTATGTAGGCCAAATATTGACTGAGTTTTAGGGGGGCAAAAAGAAATAAAAATAATAATAATATATATGTGAGAGAACAAAGGTTGTGCTCTCGCCGAAGGCTTGAGCACACCCAACTAGAGAGGGTACAATTTCTGGGGAAATTGTAGGGTGTGCTTGCTTGCGTCGGTTGCACAGGGGTCCGTTTTTGAATGACATTTTTACAACTGATATTTCTGTATATTTTATATAAAAATGCATACTTATTATTTATAAAGATGACATAGATTTAAAAGCATTTTTTTTTTTTGCTGCTCATTTACAACTGAAAATACGAGTGAAGTGTAGAATTAAATAGATGTCTTCTCATTTCCCCTGCAAGAGGCAGCCTCATCGTTGAAACAAAACGAATAAATTGGGCAGACCGGTGTAAAAATTGACCTAATCTCTATGACTTAAACGTCATTTTAAGTTTTTCCCTTCTCGTGATATTTTAAGGAATTTAGCCTACTCATATTGCATTCATTCATCAATAAAGAACCCCCTTTGAAGATTATTGTACGACGTTACCGGCAGTAGAAGATGGAATCGTGATCCAAACAGTACCATCTGCTAACTGAAAATATGCCCCCAAAAACGTAAATAAGCTTGACATTTATTTAGTGGAAAATCGCTCATTCATAAAAAGCTCACTGGTAGCGATCATTGTCAGTAACAACGCAAAATGCGATATAGCCCTGTGTGGAGAAGCTTCCCCGGTAAATTGTACTACTACGGCACAGTACTAGACTACTGCTGTGTTCGTCTTGGTAGCGATTGCGTTGGTTGAATTTGATTTAACGTTCCGTTGTACGGTTTAAACTGAAATTAATTATTTTCATGAACAGATTGACAACGTTTAGGCTGTGGCAATGAAGTTCAGGTTAGTAGTTAGATAGACTTTTGATTTAAGTAAGGGGAGTGCCGAACATGTTCTGTCGCCGTTTGACTTCCTACAGTTAGGAAACATCTAGATAGCTAGATGTTTTTGTAGTGTGTCTCACGTAAGCTACAGCGTTGCAGTGAGCTACACTGGTTTGAAACCACAGGTAATGGTTTTTTCACCAACAAATCGTTTACTAATGTCAGAATAAACCCTACAACGAAAATGTATATGTGAGGAATGTTTATTTTAACGATTGAAAACAGATAACGCTACATCATAGACCACTGTAGTATGTGTTGCCCGGGCAACACAGGCTAATGTCATGATGGTAATACTTCAGTGAAATAGTAGACTACTGTTTCCGAAAGTAGATGTACTTCCTTAATAATATCAGCTTATATTGTACATTACACATCACAATTGTGTGTCATATCACAAAGTAAAATTAGTAAATAGTTATCACCTGGCCTCTTTGCTTGTGGCGTTTCTGCAGCTGCCTTGCAGTAAAGCTATAGTTAGCCTAGCTATCTCCCAGAAGTTAACGAGCTGCTAAACTAATATTCTGCTAGAGGTAGTCACGCGAGTTTTCGTGACGTTAGTGACGTAAGTAGCGTCATTGACTGTGGTTAGCAAGTTAGCCACCGTTAGCTTCACTTTTCGACACAAAAACGTAATTTCTACTTAAACCGTGCAACGGAACGTAAATCCCAATACAAGCAACTCAATCGCTACCAAGACGAAACTTTTGACACCTACGTTGTCTATGTAGGCCAAATATTGACTGAGTTTTAGGGGGGCAAAAAGAAATAAAAATAATAATAATATATATGTGAGAGAACAAAGGTTGTGCTCTCGCCGAAGGCTTGAGCACACCCAACTAGAGAGGGTACAATTTCTGGGGAAATTGTAGGGTGTGCTTGCTTGCGTCGGTTGCACAGGGGTCCGTTTTTGAATGACATTTTTACAACTGATATTTCTGTATATTTTATATAAAAATGCATACTTATTATTTATAAAGATGACATAGATTTAAAAGCATTTTTTTTTTTTGCTGCTCATTTACAACTGAAAATACGAGTGAAGTGTAGAATTAAATAGATGTCTTCTCATTTCCCCTGCAAGAGGCAGCCTCATCGTTGAAACAAAACGAATAAATTGGGCAGACCGGTGTAAAAATTGACCTAATCTCTATGACTTAAACGTCATTTTAAGTTTTTCCCTTCTCGTGATATTTTAAGGAATTTAGCCTACTCATATTGCATTCATTCATCAATAAAGAACCCCCTTTGAAGATTATTGTACGACGTTACCGGCAGTAGAAGATGGAATCGTGATCCAAACAGTACCATCTGCTAACTGAAAATATGCCCCCAAAAACGTAAATAAGCTTGACATTTATTTAGTGGAAAATCGCTCATTCATAAAAAGCTCACTGGTAGCGATCATTGTCAGTAACAACGCAAAATGCGATATAGCCCTGTGTGGAGAAGCTTCCCCGGTAAATTGTACTACTACGGCACAGTACTAGACTACTGCTGTGTTCGTCTTGGTAGCGATTGCGTTGGTTGAATTTGATTTAACGTTCCGTTGTACGGTTTAAACTGAAATTAATTATTTTCATGAACAGATTGACAACGTTTAGGCTGTGGCAATGAAGTTCAGGTTAGTAGTTAGATAGACTTTTGATTTAAGTAAGGGGAGTGCCGAACATGTTCTGTCGCCGTTTGACTTCCTACAGTTAGGAAACATCTAGATAGCTAGATGTTTTTGTAGTGTGTCTCACGTAAGCTACAGCGTTGCAGTGAGCTACACTGGTTTGAAACCACAGGTAATGGTTTTTTCACCAACAAATCGTTTACTAATGTCAGAATAAACCCTACAACGAAAATGTATATGTGAGGAATGTTTATTTTAACGATTGAAAACAGATAACGCTACATCATAGACCACTGTAGTATGTGTTGCCCGGGCAACACAGGCTAATGTCATGATGGTAATACTTCAGTGAAATAGTAGACTACTGTTTCCGAAAGTAGATGTACTTCCTTAATAATATCAGCTTATATTGTACATTACACATCACAATTGTGTGTCATATCACAAAGTAAAATTAGTAAATAGTTATCACCTGGCCTCTTTGCTTGTGGCGTTTCTGCAGCTGCCTTGCAGTAAAGCTATAGTTAGCCTAGCTATCTCCCAGAAGTTAACGAGCTGCTAAACTAATATTCTGCTAGAGGTAGTCACGCGAGTTTTCGTGACGTTAGTGACGTAAGTAGCGTCATTGACTGTGGTTAGCAAGTTAGCCACCGTTAGCTTCACTTTTCGACACAAAAACGTAATTTCTACTTAAACCGTGCAACGGAACGTAAATCCCAATACAAGCAACTCAATCGCTACCAAGACGAAACTTTTGACACCTACGTTGTCTATGTAGGCCAAATATTGACTGAGTTTTAGGGGGGCAAAAAGAAATAAAAATAATAATAATATATATGTGAGAGAACAAAGGTTGTGCTCTCGCCGAAGGCTTGAGCACACCCAACTAGAGAGGGTACAATTTCTGGGGAAATTGTAGGGTGTGCTTGCTTGCGTCGGTTGCACAGGGGTCCGTTTTTGAATGACATTTTTACAACTGATATTTCTGTATATTTTATATAAAAATGCATACTTATTATTTATAAAGATGACATAGATTTAAAAGCATTTTTTTTTTTTGCTGCTCATTTACAACTGAAAATACGAGTGAAGTGTAGAATTAAATAGATGTCTTCTCATTTCCCCTGCAAGAGGCAGCCTCATCGTTGAAACAAAACGAATAAATTGGGCAGACCGGTGTAAAAATTGACCTAATCTCTATGACTTAAACGTCATTTTAAGTTTTTCCCTTCTCGTGATATTTTAAGGAATTTAGCCTACTCATATTGCATTCATTCATCAATAAAGAACCCCCTTTGAAGATTATTGTACGACGTTACCGGCAGTAGAAGATGGAATCGTGATCCAAACAGTACCATCTGCTAACTGAAAATATGCCCCCAAAAACGTAAATAAGCTTGACATTTATTTAGTGGAAAATCGCTCATTCATAAAAAGCTCACTGGTAGCGATCATTGTCAGTAACAACGCAAAATGCGATATAGCCCTGTGTGGAGAAGCTTCCCCGGTAAATTGTACTACTACGGCACAGTACTAGACTACTGCTGTGTTCGTCTTGGTAGCGATTGCGTTGGTTGAATTTGATTTAACGTTCCGTTGTACGGTTTAAACTGAAATTAATTATTTTCATGAACAGATTGACAACGTTTAGGCTGTGGCAATGAAGT
This sequence comes from Osmerus eperlanus, assembly GCF_963692335.1. Lineage (NCBI taxonomy): Eukaryota > Metazoa > Chordata > Actinopteri > Osmeriformes > Osmeridae > Osmerus > Osmerus eperlanus. The sequence continues at coordinate 184,408 of NC_085028.1, read as the reverse complement.
TCAGGTTAGTAGTTAGATAGACTTTTGATTTAAGTAAGGGGAGTGCCGAACATGTTCTGTCGCCGTTTGACTTCCTACAGTTAGGAAACATCTAGATAGCTAGATGTTTTTGTAGTGTGTCTCACGTAAGCTACAGCGTTGCAGTGAGCTACACTGGTTTGAAACCACAGGTAATGGTTTTTTCACCAACAAATCGTTTACTAATGTCAGAATAAACCCTACAACGAAAATGTATATGTGAGGAATGTTTATTTTAACGATTGAAAACAGATAACGCTACATCATAGACCACTGTAGTATGTGTTGCCCGGGCAACACAGGCTAATGTCATGATGGTAATACTTCAGTGAAATAGTAGACTACTGTTTCCGAAAGTAGATGTACTTCCTTAATAATATCAGCTTATATTGTACATTACACATCACAATTGTGTGTCATATCACAAAGTAAAATTAGTAAATAGTTATCACCTGGCCTCTTTGCTTGTGGCGTTTCTGCAGCTGCCTTGCAGTAAAGCTATAGTTAGCCTAGCTATCTCCCAGAAGTTAACGAGCTGCTAAACTAATATTCTGCTAGAGGTAGTCACGCGAGTTTTCGTGACGTAAGTAGCGTCATTGACTGTGGTTAGCAAGTTAGCCACCGTTAGCTTCACTTTTCGACACAAAAACGTAATTTCTACTTAAACCGTGCAACGGAACGTAAATCCCAATACAAGCAACTCAATCGCTACCAAGACGAAACTTTTGACACCTACGTTGTCTATGTAGGCCAAATATTGACTGAGTTTTAGGGGGGCAAAAAGAAATAAAAATAATAATAATATATATGTGAGAGAACAAAGGTTGTGCTCTCGCCGAAGGCTTGAGCACACCCAATTAAGATCGAGACAAAGATGAACCATTATTCAATCAGTCTGATAATCCATTCCTCATGACCATTTCTGTAAATATTTAAAAGAGATGATTGACTAGCTTGTAATGACAAAAAAAAGACTAAATGTAATGTATTGCCAGGCCTCCATTAACCCTCCTGTTGTGTTCGTTAAATGTTACATACATTATTTTAACTACATCATCTGATTTGTATACAATTATTATGACTGACAGAATACAACTCAAAAGGTACACAATATTTTGGTGTTTAGATATCGAGCTAACTAACAAAAGAAGCTAGCTAGCTAACTAGCCACTTGTTTCTTTTATAGTACTGCTATGCAGGCCTATTTCGAATATTATCTATTAACCACTTCCAATTTAGTGCACAAACCTTATCCAAAGGCATTAGGAAATATGAACTATGCAAAAAGACTAACGTTAATAACTGAACAAACGGTTGGTGAATTGGGATTACACAATTTACATATTCTTCCATGCTCCGCAGTCGTGATGGTATGCTGGTGAAGTGGCAGCTGAACAGCGTTGAAGCCAACGGGCGCAGTTCGCCAGTTAAATAGATCTCAGCTTGATGGGGCGCAGATTCTTATAAGAATCTGCCTATATTCATTTAAATACACTGGTGTGATACCTTATGTTTGCCTGATTTTGGAATAGCCTCCATCCCAGACATTAGTTACAATAGTATGTAATTTAATTGATTAAAAAACACACAGTAGGTAGCCTAGATGTTTTGCCCCTCATGTAAGCGGAATGATACTGTGACGTCATAATCAATATTTCGAATCTGACTAAATTCTGATCTGCACGCGGAAAAAGAACTCACTCTGGAAGGTCAGTGAAAAATATTTGGAACTCACTCCTTAAAAGGTAAAGGGTGCAAGCTTGGTCCATGCGCACTGCTGGCGAGGCAAGGGTCTTCTTTCTGCGAAGCTACGTTACATTGTTTTGATTTATGGCGCGTTACATTTCTTCAATGATTATAAAAAGATTTTCATGAGAAATTTCTATGTATGTGAACTTGATTTGTAACAATTGTGTCAATTTCCTCCCACGCCTGTTTAACCGAAGCTAATTTGGGTGGGTTTCTTCTCCCATCTCCATCAGGATCAGAATTCGGTTTATTCGCCATGTAGCCTATGTTACACAAACACAGAATTTACTGTGGCATGAAGGTGCAAACAATAAACATAAACTTGCGTTTCAGATCGTTAAAATAGGGCCCTTTATGTGAATTCTCTTAATATTGCACTCCAGTATCTTTACAATGAATGTGGTGTTATGTAACCTTCGGGTCATTGTGACCCACCGTCCTGTTGCAACAACTTTACCAATATGTAGGTAAAAGAGGATATTGTAAGGCCGGAGACGCTTGGTGTTTGTCCCCGGCTTGGGAAACCCAATTCAATTCTGGTTAGATGTTCAGGGAGATAATTGACTCGTTAATATCTGACTCCAATTTTAGAAATGTGCACCTGTAACCTTGAGCGCTAAACAGTTAATGATATGAAACTCTGGCGTAGGTAAAAATCGTCTGCTTGATCAGAGCATCGACCATAAAGTATGCGTGTTCACTAATCAGTCGTTTATCATTACTATACTATGGATTTTAACCATAGTAGACCTAGTATGTAAACCAATCACTCAGAGGCTCCGGTAAATTCCTTCGGAGCGTGGAGATCCACCGTAAGTGACTCAGAGGCCTTAAGTTAAAACCTACTTCAAAAGTCTATGTTTATAATCAGTATTAGCCGCATCAACCAGACTAGATCAAAGTTTTCACCGCCGTAGCGTGATAGATACGTTTCAAGGAGAACAAGTAACTTCAAATGCACAATAATAGTTTATTATCTAAATAGTAAGATAATCAATACAATGATAATGAAATATCATCAAATACAAAACATACCTTCAGAGCAATGGTTAACAAAGGTATTCACAACGAAGACTAGGCGCCTAACGCACCGGAGCTGTATCGTAAACAGAACTCAAAGTTAGTGGTAAAAACTTCTTCCTATATACACCCAAACCTGACTAAAATGGGGACACCGGTCATATGACTGAAAAGTTGTCTAACGCATACAAATTCAAATTGGATCATTAATCAAAGCTGCAGTAGACCAAGTGGTGCCCTTGCAAGACAAGGGAACATGTTAAACACATGTTGGTCTGCTGCAAGCCCAAACTCTGTAAACCCTGTACATGTACATGTTACAGTATTAAAATTATGACTAGAATGTAATACGTAAAATAAGAAACAAAATCATATCAAACATGACATTAAAAGCTGTTTCGAACTATATTTACAAGAACACAACTTTTAATGATAATTCCAGAGTCTTCCTCGGTCCACCTTCCTCTTCAACTGTTTCGACCACCTTTCCAGAGGTGTGTCATTAAGGTGTGATTGTCATTTTAGCATTCATGCAAATCAACGACTGTCCCAGACGAGTGTCTGGGTGACCAGTGACAAAGGGGCTGCCAAAACAGCCCTACAGTTTCCCCCTTTTGTTCCCATGGAACACAGAAAGGTTCAGGGGAACAGGAATTAAAGTAAAGCAATATGGCTGTTAAAGCAAAACAGTGTTCTTGGATCCAAAATAAACAAAACACCTAAAACGCTTGTCTTGATAAAGGCTCAGCTTATGCTGCATGAAAAATGGGGGAGGCCTACCCTTTCCCAGATCCCAACATTTGGACTCAGTGTGACCACTTCTTAGACAAGCACGACAAAATCTAACTTTGTTGTTAGCATAAAACAAGCGTGTGGGTGGAATAGTCATATTTCTGCCAAGATCCCAACATCGCATTTCGGTGTGTCCTTGTCTTTTACAGAAGTTAAACTGTATATAAAGTGAAGCATTTTCTTTTAACCGTTGAGCTGTCTGAGACCCCCCATAGCAAGAAGGTTCAAAGAAAATGCTTCACTTTATTTTTGTATTGGTAAAGTTGTTGCAACAGGACGGTGGGTCACAATGACCCGAAGGCAGCACAAGGGTTAACAAAAGCAGACAAATGTACAGTCTGTGACTTGTGTTTAGTTGGGTGTGCTTTGCCTTCGGCAAGGGCACAACCTTTGTTCTCTCACATATATATATTTATTATTGTTTCTTTTCGCCCCCCTAAGGATCAGTCAATATTTGGACTACATAGACAACCAAGGTGTCAAAAGTTTCGTATTGGTAGCGATTGCGTTGGTTGTATTTTTATTTACGTTCCGTTGCATGGTTTAAGTAGAAATTGCGTTTTTGTGGTGAAAAGTGAAGCTAACGGTGGCTAATTTGCTAGCCACAGTCACTGACGTTACTAACGTCCCTACGTCACGAAAACACGCGTGACTACCTGTAGCAGAACATTCGTTTCGCATCTGTTAACTTGGGGGATAGCTAGGCTAACTATAGCTTTACTGCAAGGCAGCTGCAGAAACGCCACAAGCAAAGAGGCCAGGGTGATAACTATTTACTCATTTTACTTTGTGATGTGAAACACAATTGTGAAATGTAATGTACAATATTAGCTGATATTATTAAGGAAGTAGGCCCACATCTACTTTCGGAAACGGTAGTCTACTATTTCACTGGAGCATTAACATCATGACATTAGCCTCTGTTGCCCGGGCAACACATACTACAGTGGTCTATGATGCATCTGTTTTCAATCGTTAAAATTAAAATTCCTCACAAATACATTTTTGTTGTAAGATTTATGACATTACATTACAAGTAAACGATTTGTGGGTGAAATTGTCATTACCTGTGGTTTCAAACCAGTGTTGCTCACTGCAACGCTGTAGCCTACGCGAGACACACTACAAAAACATCTACACAGATGTTTAGGAAGTCAAACGCGACAGAACATGTTCGGCACTCCCCTTACTTAAATCAAAAGTCTTTTAATAGGTGAAACTATCTGACTTCTAACCTGAACTTCATTGCCACAGCCTAAACTTTGTCAATCTGTTCATGAAAATAATTAATTTCAGCCTAAACCGTACAACGGAACGTTAAATCGAATTCAACCAACGCAATCGCTGCCAAGACGAACACAGCAGTAGTCTAGTACTGTACTGTAGTAGTACAATTTACCGGGGCAGCTTCCCCCTCCCTGAGTCACCACCTTACCGCGGTGGAGGGGTTTGCGTGTCCTAATGATCCTGGAAGCTATGTTGTCGGGGGCTTTATGCCCCTGGTAGGGTCACCCAAGGCAAACAGTTTCCAGGCGAAGGATCAGACAAAGCATGGCTCAAAAACTACCATGAAGAAAACTAACAATGGTTCTCAGTTGCCCCTGCCCGGAAGCGGGTCACCGGGGCCCCCCCCTGGAGCCAGGCCCGGGGGTGGGGCTCGATGGCGAGCGCCTGGTGGCCGGGCCTTTTCCCATGGGGCCCGGTCGGGCACAGCCCGAAGAGACAACGTGGGACCCCCTTCCAGTGGGCTCACCATCCGCAGGAGGGGTCATGGGGGTCGGGTGCAGTACGAGACGGGCGGCGGCCGAAGGCGGGGCCCTTGGCGGTCCGATCCTCGGCTGCAGAAGCTAGCTCTAGGGACGTGGAACGTCACCTCGCTGGCGGGAAAGGTGCCGGAGCTGGTGCGCGAGGTAGAGAAGTTCCGGCTAGATATAGTCGGCCTCGCCTCGACGCACAGCATCGGCTCCGGAACCAGTCTCCTTGAGAGGGGCTGGACTCTCTTCCACTCTGGAGTTGCCCTCGGTGAGAGGCGTCGAGCTGGGGTGGGAATACTTGTTTCCCCTCGGTTCGGCGCCTGTACGTTGGGGTTCACCCCGGTGGACGAGAGGGTAGCCTCCCTCCGCCTTCGGGTGGGGGACGGGTCCTCACTGTTGTTTGTGCTTATGCACCAAATGGCAGTGCAGAGTACCCACCCTTTTTGGAGTCTCTGGGAGGGGTGCTGGAAAGCGCTCCTCCCGGAGATTCCCTCGTCCTCCTGGGGGACTTCAATGCTCATGTGGGCAATGACAGTGAGACCTGGAGGGGCGTGATTGGGAGGAACGGCCCCCCCATTCTGAACCCGAGCGGTGTTTTGTTGTTGGACTTCTGTGCTAGACACGGCTTGTCCATAACGAACACCATGTTCAAGCATAAGGGTGTTCATATGTGCACTTGGCACCAGGACACCCGAGGTCTCAGTTCGATGATAGACTTTGTAGTCGTGTCGTCGGATCTGAGGCCGAATGTCTTGGACACTCGGGTGAGGAGAGGGGCGGAGCTGTCAACTGATCACCACCTGGTGGTGAGTTGGCTACGATGGTGGGGGAAGACGCCGGTCAGACCTGGCAGGCCCAAACGTAATGTGAGGGTCTGCTGGGAATGGCTGGCAGAATCCCCTGTCAGAAGGAGCTTCAACTCCCACCTCCGGGAGAGCTTCGACCATGTCTCGGGGGAGGCCGGGGACATTGAGTCCGAATGGGCCATGTTCCGGGCCTCCATTGTTGAGGCGGCTGACCGGAGCTGCGGACGAAAGGCGGTCGGTGCATGTCGCGGCGGTAACCCTCGGACTCGGTGGTGGACGCCGGAGGTGAGGGAAGCCGTCAAGCTGAAGAAGGAGGCCTATCGGACTTTGTTGGCTGGTAGGACTCCAGAGGCAGCTGATGTGTACCGGCAGGCCAAGCGGAATGCGGCTTTGGCGGTCGCGGAGGCAAAAACCCGGGCGTGGGAGGAGTTCGGCGAGGCCATGGAGAATGACTTCCGAACGGCTTCGAAAAGGTTCTGGACCACCATCCGGCGACTCAGGAGGGGGAAGCAGTGCACTGTCAACGCTGTATATGGTGGGGATGGTGCGCTGCTGACCTCGATGGGAGACGTCCTGGATCGGTGGAAGGAATACTTTGAAGACCTCCTTAATCCCACCAACACGCGTTCCGACGTGGAGGCAGAGTCTGGGGACATTGGGGGGGCCCTTCTATCTCTGGGGCTGAGGTCGCCGAGGTGGTTGAAAAGCTCCGCGGTGGCAAGGCCCCTGGGGTGGATGAGGTCCGCCCGGAGTTCCTTAAGGCTCTGGATGTTGTAGGGTCTTGGTTGGCACGACTCTGCAACATCGCATGGACATCAGGGACAGTGCCTCTGGACTGGCAGACCGGGGTGGTGGTTCCCCTCTTTAAAAAGGGGGACCGGAGGGTGTGCTCCAACTTTAGGGGGATCACACTCCTCAGCCTCCCTGGGAAAGTCTATTCAGGGGTGCTGGAGAGGAGGGTCCGTCGGATTGTCGAACCTTGGATTCAGGAGGAGCAATGTGGTTTTCGTCCTGGCCGTGGAACTGTGGACCAGCTCTATACCCTCGGCAGGGTTCTGGAGGGTGCATGGGAGTTCGCCCAACCAGTCTACACATGTTTTGTGGATTTGGAAAAGGCGTTCGACCGTGTCCCTCGGGGGCTCATGTGGGGGGTGCTCCGGGAGTACGGGGTACCGGACTCCCTGATCGGGGCTGTTCGGTCCCTGTACGACCGGTGCCAGAGTTTGGTCCGCATTGCCGGTAGTAAGTCGAACTTGTTCCCGGTGAGGGTTGGACTCCGCCAGGGCTGCCCTTTGTCACCGATTCTGTTCATAACTTATATGGACAGAATTTCTAGGTGCAGCCAGGGCGTTGAGGGGGTCCGGTTTGGGGACCTCAGGATCGGGTCGCTGCTTTTTGCGGATGATGTGGTCCTGTTGGCTTCATCGGGCCGTGACCTCCAGCTCTCACTGGAGCGGTTCGCAACCGAATGCGAAGCGGCTGGGATGGGCACCTCCAAATCTGAGGCCATGGTTATCGACCGGAAAAAGGTGGAGTGCAATCTCCGGGTCGGGGAGGAGATCTTGTCCCAAGCGGAGGAGTTCAAGTATCTTGGGGTCTTGTTCACGAGTGAGGGAAGGATGGAGCGCGATATCGACAGGCGTATCGGTGCGGCGTCCGCAGTGATGCGGGCTCTGCATCGGTCCGTTGTGGTGAAGAAGGAGCTGAGTCGAAAGGCGAAGCTCTCTATTTACCAGTCGATCTACGTTCCTACCCTCACCTATAGTCACGAACTGTGGGTAGTGACCGAAAGAACGAGATCGCGAATACAAGCGGCCGAAATGAGTTTTCTCCGCAGGGTGTCTGGGCTCTCCCTTAGAGATAGGGTGAGAAGCTCGGTCATCCGGGAGGGGCTCAGAGTAGAACCGCTGCTCCTCCGCGTCGAGAGGGGCCAGTTGAGGTGGCTCGGGCATCTGATAAGAGACAAAGCACCTGGACGAGCAAACATATGCTGGTTTTCAACGGGAACTTGACACTTTTCTCTCATGTTCACAAGCAGATCCATGGCCACAACCATATTGGGGGTCAGCAACACTGGTACCTTCCTCCCCCTCTTCCCGCGTATTTCCACCCTTTGGAAGTAATCACAAATCTTTTTCTCTAAGTCACTGAGCCCCACGGCGATATCTTTGTGCATCGGTGCCTGGTCTCTGGACGTGTAAGATTGAATATTCATCTTGGAGACTTCACCCTCTCTTCTTCTGTTAAAAACGATGATCTGTGTTAGCATTAATTTGCAAAGAGTGGCAAAGTTTTGGGCATTTGGTTCTTCCTGTAGTGCATCCACATACTCCTGCTGTTTTAAGTTAAAAAATGAGTGCAGTGTCTTTACATCCTCTGTAAACGGTAGAACTTGTGGCTTGTTCCATTTCGCTTCAACCAGAGTAGTCAGTGCAGCTGCAGACACCACCTCATTCCATTTGCTTCGCGCAGACTCTGCAGCCTTCTTGCGTCCTGACATCAGTGCATTGCATTCCACAGAGTTGGCAATCTTTACCAAGCTGTGTCCAAGCTTCAGTGCCAGTGATGGAATCTTGTAGGTATTTGTCTCCTCACTGAATCCTGCCACAGCTCTTACTACTTTGATAACATGAGAGAAGTTGCAGGGTTGGATGAAGTCCTCCATATTACCAATGGGTGTCAGTGATCTGGCTGTGATGAGCAACCTTCCCTCAATTTCTGCCCAATGTAGTCATTTCTTCCTGAATGTGATTTAAGCCTGTTGTGCATCTGCTCTCCGAGAAGAAGGATGTATCGATCATTTCTCACCACATGTGAAACTTCATCATTTGTCATCTCACAGGCAATGGTCCATAGACTTTTACTAATATCTACCGGTGGAGGAAGAGTCAAACACATGCTTGACTGAACTCTTCTCTGCCCAGTTGTGCAGTCTTCATATTTGGGGTTCTGGTGGCAGTTCTGGATGTGTCTCCATAATGTCTTTCTGTTGTACAGACCTTGACAGTATATACAGTGAGTGAAGTCATAGGTCGATTTTACTTCTTTGGGCCGTCTACAAGCAACCATTTCCCCAATATTGTTTTTTGAAACTGCAGCATTATGGGCAAAGTTCCCTCTACTTTTCAAAAGGCGTAATCTCACTCTTCTTTCTTTTGAATTTTTATCGAAGCTGAATGCCTTAGCTACCTCAGATTCATTGCGATGTACATACTCCAAGTGCCGTGCAATTTTAGAGAATGGCTTCTGACAGTAGACACAATATTTGGGTGTGCTTTGCCTTCGGCAAGGGCACAACCTTTGTTCTTTCACATATATATTATTGGGTGTGCTTTGCCTTCGGCAAGGGCACAACCTTTGTTCTCTCACATATATATTATGTAGCGCCCCCTAGCATGTCTTCTACTTGTTTGGAGTGCGCTCCCCGAATTCTTCTTGTAGTGAGAGATCTCTTTCTCTCTTTAATTAATTAATGCCCTAGTATTAAGCTTTATAGATTCCTTTTTAACTTTTACTTTTAACTATTTTCCCAACAAGAACATACACATTAACAGTAAATGAAATACACACTTGCAAGTTTCCAGTACATTCACGTTTAGTGTACTTTTAGCAACAACAAACACATTGACCATACATTACTTCGTATGCAAAATACACAAGTCACATTCACACACACAGGCCGGCACATACAGAACGATCCCCAACTAAAACCCGTTGCAGGCCTGATACGATGCTCGGGGGCGGTTAGACCTAAAACCAATGGTCACTTCACTCTATTGAGCCAAACAAAATAATGGTACCGTGTGTAGTGCTGTGTGTGTCTGTCTATCAGTGATACCTCCCTCCGACCGCAGGACAACGAGGAATGGCAGTTGTTCGACGAGTAGCGAGCGTTGGTGTTTACGTTCTTCCTCCAACGTGGCCAGAGGAACCGTGAGCATCCACGTAGCTCACGGCGCTATCTGGTTTTCTGACGGTTTTAACAAAAAACTCCCGTGCAAATTGTCCCCGCGCATGCAACAAACTTGACTTGCTGTATTCAGCCGGGTTGGCTAACAGCTAGCTATTTAATTCACTGAGTTAGTGAATAAAACACGCTGTGCTAGCTAGCTAGCTTACACACAGTAAGTTAGACTAGCTTGAGCATATATTCTTTGCTTCTTGTCCGTAGAATTAATGTCTGTGTCTTTACTATCTCGCCGAAAATAAAACAACAAACAACAATATCATACACGTTCTCTTCTCTTACACTCACATGCGGACTACTAACTCCTTTGCCATTTTCCTATTTCACATTCCTCCCTTTTTTCCTTCTTTCTCCCTCTCTCTCTCTTCACTCCACTCTACCAATCAACAAACAGCAGACACGACATCATCACTCCCAACCCTTCACAATAAAATATGTACCGTTCTAAATTATTAAATGTACCATATTGTTTCTTACACAATAACCTTTTTAACTGTTAAACATATCTTTTGAGATATAACATTTTAAACATATTTAACATTATAAATCGTACAATTTCAAATAAAATAAACAAATGACAATACAATGATTGTGGAAATACCCCAAAATCCCACAGGGCTACAATTATTATTTTTATTATTGGGTGTGCTCAAGCCTTCGGCGAGAGCACAACCTTTGTTCTCTCACATATATATTATTATTATTATTCTTTTTGCCCCCCTAAAACTCAGTCAATATTTGGCCTACATAGACAAAGTAGGTGTCAAAAGTTTCGTCTTGGTAGCGATTGAGTTGCTTCTATTGGAATTTACGTTCCGTTGCATGGTTTAGGCTGAAGTTAAGTTTTTGTGGCGAAAAGTGAAGCTAACAGTGGCTAATTTGCTAGCCACAGTCACTGACGTTACTAACGTCACTACGTCACTAACGTCACGAAAACACGCGTGACTACCTTTGGCAGAACATTCGTTTCGCATCTGTTAACGGTGAAATGACCATTACCTGTGGTTTCAAACCAGTGTAGCTCACTGCAACGCTGTAGCTTACGCGAGACACACTACAAAAACATCTACACTACAGTACACAGCTGTTTAGGAAGTCAAACGGCGACAGAACATGTTCGGCACTCCCCTTACTTAAATAAAAAGTCTATCTAACTACTAACCTGAACTTCATTGCCACAGCCTAAACGTTGTCAATCTGTTCATTAAAATAATTAATTTCAGCTTAAACCGTACAACGGAACGTTAAATCCAATTCAACCAACGCAATCGCTACCAAGACGAACACAGCAGTGGTCTAGTACTAGGGAGGACAAACCCGTTTGAGCGTTTTTCCTGAAATACGTTTTAATAGTTATTCCTGGGGAAATTATGGAATTAAATTACATATTAACTATACTGAAATACGTGTGCACAATAATATCAACAATATTTGCTCAATTTAGACGTTTTTAAAGGTTTTTAATTTTACCTCGAAGCTACTTCCGTTAATCAGCAGTTTGTGAAAAAAAGGCTAGTTTTACGACAGTGACTTTGGATGTAGCCTACTTTAACATGTTAGCTGATTAGCCGTTACGAGTGACATATGTATACAGTCACATTAACAAACCTCTTGTTTGTAAAATACGTAGTCTTAAATACGATGGGAATACATCACATAAACAATTCTAAAACGTCCGACACGCCAAATGTTGTCATTTTTTGTCAAGCGTCCCTGAAGCTCAAATTCCGAGTCGGAGTTCCATTAAGCTTTTCATTGCAGTGAATGGGTGCGGGCACTCATCGGGCATAAACTCAAATATCTCAGAAGTCCCAACTGGAAAATGTTAGCGGTTTTACAGTCCTGTAGAGGACATTTTCCTGAACAGATTGACATCAAGTTAAGGATGTGGCATTGAAGTTCAGGTTAGTAGCCAAGGGTGTAAAGACCACTTGGCTAATTACAGACGTCTTAAACTGTTAAAACCCCAGTACCACATACGGGGCGGTATTCACACGGGCATTGGCTCTAATTTGAGTGATAGTTTGTTACATCAATTGAAAAACTGATCTGGGACTTTTGACTCAAGTAGTGGGGATGCTAGCTTGTCCGTGCTATAGCTTCCTAAAAAACCATGGAATTCTACGTTTGAGTTTTTTGGTGGATTTGCATAAATAGTGACACAGTACATCTGTGTATTAGTTTGCTTAGGAAACGACTCTCATTTACACTTTAAATCACACACTAGACAGACACCAGTGTAACTGTAACTTGTGTAACTGTAGTGATGGTACCTATACAGTACACATTTCTAAGGTTTAAGTTACCTCTTCTAAGACACAAGACAGGTGTTGTCAACATCTACAACAGGCCTATAGCACTGGTAGCAATCTTTTGAGAAAGGTTTGATAAAGCAAAGACATGATGAGTGAGTAGCCTATGATACATCAAGGGAGGAGGTTGATTGAGATTTGGGCTCCGAGACATTATTCTGCCAGACATACAATAGTTGATAACTTGGATCAGTACAGTAAGGCAAATGCAAGCATCTTATTGACAATGTCCATGCCAGGGGTGTTGTTAGACATAAAACTCTACTGGGGCACAGGCCCCTATTCATATCCCTTTTTTTCTTCCAAGCTTGCTGCGCACAATACACTACTCGGCTATAGAAACTCCCTTTGCTTAACCCACTATACACCAGTTCAGATACGCAAGTTTGATATCAGCTTTAGCAGGGACATCAATAGTTAATGCGAGCGCATACATTTTTTCGCATTCATTTGAGCGCAAATACTTTTTTTGGAGCTTCATGTAATATTGTTTTTATGGTTTAGTCAAAATAAGATGATGGGTAGGCCTATCATTTAGAAACTTTCTTTAGTTTTGTAATGTTTTCTTAGCCTACCTCAATTCTGACTTGTGTGCCGAGTCCGACACCTGGTCCCACATCTTCACATGTAGGCTCCACCGCTGATAATGTCGCTTTCACGATCCTGTACACAGCTACTCCTGAAGTGCGGTGCGCTGTGCCCCAGTAAAAAGGGTCTAACGACGCCCCTGGTCCATGCCAAGGACAAAACAAGCCTACTTTATTGTGCTGATTAGGTTGAATTAAAAAAGGAGAATGACAAAATGATCTCTGCTCCCAAAAACAAGCTCTAGTTATAGTAGCATACTTGTGCTTTCCAGTCAGTGTCTAGTTCTGATGGCAATACCAAGACTGGTCCTGCTTGAAAAGCATCCAACCTTCCAGTCTCTATTTTTGTTGCCATTGTTCTGAGAAGCCTTTTAAAAAGAAAACTAGTCACAGTCACTGTTGAGTTGTCGTTCTTCGAGGCAAACCGATCAACTACATCCTCATACATCTGAACAACATTTGTAGACTTAGTACTGCTCATCTGCAAACCATGAACCTGTTCCCTGTCTTGTCGTTTCTATGAGCCAGACAAGGATGGTCACAACTTGACTTATTTTGTTGAGCCATCTTATTACGTACCACATACATACTTTCTTGTATCCACATACTAATTACATCATTATGTGGGCCTACTATACATGTTATAGCACAATACATTTCACCCTGTGTACATGTAAACGGTACTGTGTACATTTCCCACACTGTCAGTAAGATGCTTGATGCACTGATCAAAGTTATTGTAAGACTTATGTTAGACAAATGTAAGTCTTATTGTCAGTGTGGGAAATCACAGTGGTTTTTACATATACATAGAGGAAACACAGTTACATTTACAGATGAGCAGTTATGAGCCCATGGATGCCAGTCCGGTGTTTGAGGATGTGGATGGTCAGTTTGCCTCAACTTCTAAGGAGAATGGTCAACAGTGAATGTGACTTACATGTTTTTTAAAGGATTCTCATAGAACCAAGGTATAAAAACAGCAGACTAGAGTTTGGTGCTTTTTAAGCAGGACAAGTCTTGGTAACAGCAATCAAAACAAGTCTTGGTTACAGCAATCAAAACTAGATACTGATTGGAAAGCACAAGTAAGCTACTATCCACTTCTAGCTTGTTTGTGTTGTGTTTGTCATTGGCTTCTTTAATTTAGTTAGTCATCAAGTTCTGATGTAGTAACCCATTATCAAAGCATTGCACTACTGCCAGAGCTCTTCAGTAATTTTGGATCTCCATAATGTGTGTTTTCCCTTTTACACTTTCCCAGAGAGGTGTTTAGTTGCCTTGCACATCAAACAAATGAAATACTCATTCAGCGTTGTCAGCTTCTCTTATACTCCTTTTATATCAACCTCTCTCAATCCTAGTTTTCGGGCCTACTAGCTTGCATGTTTTTAGATGTTTATCTGCTACAAATGAATGGGTTGTCTACAAAATGAGTTGGAAGCAAAATACCACTTAAGTGTGCCCTTTGCGCCCCTCCCCCCACCTGTCACAGGGCCAGGCTGCTGCTGTAACTTGCTAGCCAACCTTAACTGAGGGGACTGTTTGAACGCGCTGGAATTAAAAAATGTTTATCTTTATGTATATTTGAGACCACACATTCGTAGATGTACGTTTCCACTATATGTATACGGATTTTGAGGTCGATCCGATTAAATGAGCGAAAACAAGGCACATCTGTCCATATTTTGTTAGTAAAGCAGGGAGAGGAATGCTCGTGGCAAGCTAACTAGCTGGATAGAGCGATGGGGAGTTTGTTAGCACTCAAAATGTAGCTCTAAAACAGGGGCACTCCTCGGACATAAGCTCGATTATTAAAAAATCCCCCAGCTGGGAAATGTTCGCGGTTTTCACAGTCCTGTAGAGGAGACCTTCATGAACAGAATGACATCAAATTGAGGCTGTGGCATTGAAGTTTAGGTTAGTAGCCTATGGCTCAAAGTACTCTCAGCCAATTACAGACCTCTTAAAATGGGAAAACCTCTGTGCCACATACGGGATGGTATTCACACAGCGATTGGCTCTAATTTGAGTGACAGGTTGATTCACCAATTGAAAAACTAATCTGGGAATTTTTATTTTTGTAAGGGGAGTGCCGAGATTTTACTGTCGCCGTTTGGCTCGTAAACAGTAGTAGAATTCCAAGTTTTTCTAAACCGCGTCGCGTACAGCATTACAGTGGGCTACACTGGTTTAAAACTACAGGTATATAAGGACAATTGTACCCATGAATTGTTTCCTAGTAATATAATGTCATAATAAATCATAAAACGTTCATCGATATGTGAGGCATGTTTATTATTTTAACGATTGAAAACGGATGTATCACAGACCGCTATCGTATATATCGTTCAACAGAGGCTAATTATGCTAACGCCTCAGTCAACAAGCGAAAATTGACTACTGTTTTCGAAAGTAAACGTACTAATAATATCAGCATACATCGTATTGTACATTAAATATCACAATTGTGTTTTTTATCACAATGTTAAATGAGCAATAAGTTCAGTTTTGCATTTGTTGACGCTTGGAACTCTCCGTTGTGATTACATTGAGAGCAGAACGTTTGTCCTCCCTAACCGTAGTAGTACAATTTACCGGGGCAGCTTCTCCACACAGGGCTATATCGCATTTTGCGTTGTTACTGACAATGATCGCTACCAGTGAGCTTTTTATGAATGAGCGATTTTCCACTAAATAAATGTCAAGCTTATTTACGTTTTGGGGGGCATATTTTCAGTTAGCAGATGGTACTGTTTTAATCGCGATTCCATCTTCTACTGCCGGGTAACGTCGTAGAATAATCTTCAAAGGGGGTTCTTTATTAATGAATGAATGCAATGACTAGGCTAAATGCCTGAAAATATCATGAGAAGGGAAAAACTTAAAATGACGTTTAAGTCATAGAGATTAGGTCAATTTTTATTCGTTTTGATTCAACGATGAGGCTGCCTCTTGCAGGGGAAATGAGAAGATATCTATTTCATTCTACACTTCACTCGTATTTTGAGTTGTAAATGAGCAGCAAAAAAAAAGATGCTTTTAAATCTATGTAATATTTATACATAATAAGTAGGCCCTATGCATTTTTATATAAAATATACAGGAATATCAGTTGTAAAAATGGCATTAAAATCCTTGTACAACCGACGCAAGCAAGCACACCCTACAATTTCCCCAGAAATTGTACCCTCTCTAGTTCTTTTTGCCCCCCTAAAACTCAGTCAATATTTGGCATTCATAGACAACCTAAGTGTCAAAAGTTTCGTCTTGGTAGCGATTGAGTTGCTTCTATTGGGATTTACGTTCCGTTGCATGGTTTAAGTGGAAATTAAGTTTTTGTGGCGAAAAGTGAAGCTAACGGTGGCTAACTTGCTAGCCACAGTCAATGACGCTACTTACGTCACTAACGTCACGAAAACTCGCGTGACTACCTCTAGCAGAACATTAGTTTAGCAGCTCGTTAACTTCTGGGAGATACCTAAGCTAACTGCTTTACTGCAAGGCTGCTGCAGAAACGCCACAAGCAAAGAGGCCAGGGTGATAACTATTTACTAATTTTACTTTGTGATATGACACACAATTGTGACGTGTAATGTACAATATAAGCTGATTTTATGAAGGAAGTACATCTACTTTCGGAAACAGTAGTCTACTATGTCACTGAAGTATTAGCATCATGACATTAGCCTCTGTTGCCCGGGTAACACATACTACAGTGGTCTATGATGCATCTGTTTTCAATCGTTAAAATAAACATTACTCACAAATAAATTTTCGTTGTAGGATTTATTATGACATTACATTACAAGTAAACGATTTGTGGGTGAAATTATCATTACCTGTGGTTTCAAACCAGTGTTGCTCACTGAAACGCTGTAGCCTACGCGAGACACTACAAAAACATCTACACAGCTGTAGGAAGTCAAACGGCGACAGAACATGTTCGGCACTCCCCTTACTTAAATCAAAAATCTATCTAACTACTAACCTGAACATCATTGCCACAGCCTAAACTTTGTCAATCTGTTCATGAAAATAATTAATTACAATTAAATTACATACTATTGTAACTAATGTCTGGGATGGAGGCTATTCCAAAATCAGGCAAACATAAGGTATCACACCAGTGTATTTAAATGAATATAGGCAGATTCTTATAAGAATCTGCGCCCCATCAAGCTGAGATCTATTTAACTGGCG